>NC_133366.1:13760393-13818384 GCF_049309525.1 Garra rufa
ATATATATATATATATATATATATATATATATATATATATATATATATATATATATATATATATATATATATATATATATATATATATATATATATATATATATATATATATATAAAAACTGAAACAAATACAAAAGAACAAAAAAAAAAAAATGCCTGAGCCTCACACTGAAAATATGTTTATGCAGAGGCATTAACAACCAGCAGGGGTCCTTCAGACTGTCATGCACACCATCCTAAAAAAAAAGGGGGAGAATAAAAGCAAGGTGGCCCCCCCTCACTCAGCAAACCAAATGGTTTGTTCCCTGGCGTTCCTAAACCAGGCCTATCCTGTGATGATGCCACTAGAAAACATACAAGGGTGTGGATGTCTTCATGCACCACTACAACCCTCAGCGCAACCCTGTGGAGGCGGGCAAACATGCGCATAAATGTGTACTTGAGACAAGTAAACCAGTGAAAATGTGTGGCCCATGGGATCAAGTGTGCGTTTGCATCATGAGTCACTAAAAGGTCATTCGCAATGGAGCTTTGTTATATTCTATATATGGACAAGGAGACAAAACATGTCCAGAAGCATTCAAAAATCCTTATTAAAGGGTTAGTTCACTTCCAGAACAAAACATTTCCTGATAAATTACTCACCCCCATGACATCCAAGATGTTCATGTCTTTCTTTCTTCAGTCGAGAAGAAATAAAGGTTTTTAAGAAAAACATTCCAGGATTTTTGTCCATATAGTGGACTTACCACTTACCAATGGGATCAAGTATTTGATTTTCTTTGCATGTTGGCTTTGTAAACACTGGTTAGGTACTTCCGCCTACATCATGCTTGACTTTTCAACGTTTCTACATAATGCATGAGGTTGAGCATTTGTGGTTAAAAAGTATATAACAGTTTTTTTTTTTTTTTTTTTTTTTTTTTTTAAATAACCAATCATTTTCTAGACGAGACCCTTCTTTCTCAGCTGGGACAGTGTAGAGCCCTTTGAACCTGCATTGAAATCCTGGAATGTCTTCAAAAATCTCAAAGGGTTAGTTCACTTCCAGAACTAACATTAACCAACCCCTTTGTCATCCAAGATGTTCATGTCTTTCTTTTAGTCGTAAAGAAATTATGTTTCTTGAGGAAAACATTTCAGGAATTATCTCCATATAGTGGACTCCAATGGTGCCCCCGAGTTTGAACTTCCAAAATGCAGTTTAAATGCTGCTTCAAAGGGCTCTAAACAATCCCAGCCAAGGAAGAATCTTATCTAGCAAAACTATCAGTCATTTTCGAAACAAATTGACAATTTATACACTTTTTAACCTCAAATGCTTGTCTTGTCTAGTCTGTGTAATCCGGGTAATTCGGGTCAATACAGATAGGGTATGTTGAAAAACTACAATCTCATTTTCTTCTTCAACTTCAAAATCATCCTACATCCCTGTTTTACGTTTTAATTGTAAATGGCGTTTGCTGGTCTTTGCATGTTCACTTTGTAAACACTGGGTCGGCATTTCTGCAGCGATGTAGGACGATTTTGAAGTTGGGGAAGAAAACGAGATGGGAGTTTTTCGACATACCCTAACTGTCTTGAACAAGGAAAAACAGTTCACGCAGACATAGGGTTAGAGGTTAAAAAGTATATAAATTGTCAGTTTGTTTCGAAAAATGACTGATCGTTTTGCTAGGTAAGACTTGTTTAAAACCACTTGAAGCTGCATTTAAACTGCATTTTGGAAGTTCAAACTTGGGGGCACCATTGAAGTCCATTATATGGAGATTAATCCTGAAATGTTTTCCTTAAGAAACATCATTTCTTATCGACTGAAGAAAGAACGACAGGAACATCTTGGATGACAAAGGGGTGAGTAAATGATCTGTAAAGTTTTGTTTTGAAAGTAAACTACTCCTTTAATTTCTTTTCAACTGAAGTAAGACAGGCATGAACATCTTGGATGACATGAGGGTGAGTAAATTATCAAGAAATATTTTTATTCAGTAGTCAACTAATTCTTTAATAAAAAATATAAAATAAAAATAATCAAACCAAGAACCAGGGCATCCGTACAAAGATCAGGCAAAGATACAAAGTACTTTCACGTTTATACTTGTATTTGCCCTGTCAAGCAAAATACATAATTATCAAGTTTTTAAATTTTTCCTCTATGTGATGTAAATTTATCTAATTATAATGTGTGATTTATTACAAGACGGCAACAAAATAACCAGATACTACTGAAAATGTAAGTAAATTAATTCCCTACTGTGAGAGGACTGCATAATGTAGTGCTTAAGGGACGATTAAAAAAAAAAAACTTTGCAAGGCTGTAACCACATTTTTAAGCATTAGAGGTGATATTTAAAAAATTCAGCCATTAAATAATAATAATAATAACAACAACAAACATTTGGTTGACCACTAATCTCATTGCATTATGCACTACAGTACATAGGCCTGAGGTGAGACATTATTTCTTAAAAATGACTAATGAATGAAAAAGGAAGAAGAAGAAAAAAATGTTTAAGCAGAAACTACTTGATTTCCTGAGAATGGGCTTAATGCATTAAATTAACGTCCATTCAATGTCAAAGCAAGGTGGTAACAGTATCATTCTGTGCCACAGGATGATCATAATATTCAGAGATACAAAAATATCTGCACATTATGACACCGCTCAATATAATTACCTGACCAAGATAGTAAGACAAGATACTGGAGATGCTTAAAACCACACTAGATGTCATTTAAAACCATAGTGGTAAATTATCCCTTTAATGAATGATCCATTATGAATGCACAAGCTCCGATTCAGTTTCATAATTCAAACATGGATGAAAAAACAACCTAAATCAGATTTTATTTTACCTTTCTGGTCCCCTTCATTGTTTGGCGTTCCTGTATCCCTTTGTTCGAATGACTCCACTGAAGTGCTTCTCTCTCTTTTAATCTTGCCTTTTGCCCCATTGCCTGAACTCAGGCCTTGTCCATTTTTGAGTCCCATACTCCCTATGGGGCCTTGGGGACCTTTGGGTGTGTGGCTTCCACTCAGCGACTTGGGGTCACAAGGAGACGGCTGTGATTGGCTGCCGGCGCCCCCTTGCTTTCCCTGGTTGGGCAGTTTGGAGTCCATCTGTGCGGCGCTGGAGGGGGACATCACGGGTGGCGACCTCACCATGGCCTCCTGCTTGGATTTTGGACTGCTGAGAAAAGCCAAAGGGAAAATGGGTGAGGTTGACCCAGGACACACAGTCTGCAATGATTTCAGCACTAATAAAAATGATCATCTAAATATTTTTCAAGATCAAACAAATCAACAATATCCAAATTTGAGAGCATTTGGGGCCTATTAACAGTAATGTAATTTGCCTTATTGTCACTACATCTTGCATTTGTTTATTATGCATCATGTGCTACTAATTTTCTGTGATAATTTGAGCATTAGTAATGCAAGCTGTGCTGAAAGTGTTTTACGCTTTTTAATATTTATTAAACATTTAAACAAAACAAAATTACACTACTGTTCAAATGTTTCCGATCTGATATTTAAAAAAAGATTTACTTTTGGCATTTTTTGGCTTTATTATTTTTAATTCATACTTAATTCTTTTGAAAGAAGTCTCTTATGCTCACTAAGACGCTTTTATTTGATCAAAAATACAGTAAAAACAGTAATGCTGTGAAATATTATTACAATTTAAACAGTTTATGCAATTTATTCCTGTGACTCAAAGCTGATTTTTCAGCATCTTTACTCCAGTCTTCAGTGTCACATGATCCTTTAGAAATCACTCTAATATGTCACCTTAGAATTATAAGGTTCTATCTGCATTCTGAGCACTTTTGAGATACAGAGCTTAAAAGTTTTTGCATTCCATAGACTTCTGTAGATAGGACTATTTTAGTTGTCTAAAATAAGGCCCAAAATGTACACAGCTTACAAAAGAAACATCAAATAATGTAAATAAGTTGTCACAGAATAAGAATATGTGAATAACTCAATTTTGACAAAAATGTCAGATAGAACCTTATAATTCTAAGGTGACAATATGCTAATTTAGTGCTTATGGCTCATTTTTTAATATCATCAACACTAAAAACGATTGTGCTGCCTAATATTTTTGTAGAAACCCTCATACATTTTTTCAGTAACAAATATTTCAGAAAAAAAAAAAATTCAATTGAATGCAACCTTGCTGAATAAACTTACTTTGCAGGGTTACTATTTAATGTTTTTATTGTATATTTTGAGTAGTACATTCATAACTGCCATAGTGAGATTGTATCTCATTCATATTACCTTGAAACATGCCAAAAATGCATTTACTCAATAGTTTCATATGCTGCAACATCAGCAAGCTGTGCTGAAAATATTTTATACTTTTTAATATTTATTAAATATTAATCAAAAATATATAAATAGTACACTACTGTTCAAAGCTTTCTGGTCTGTATGTTTTTTTTTAAAGATTTTTTTTTTTGCATTTTTTTGGCGTTATTATTTTTAATCAGAACTTAGTTCTTTTGAAAGAAGTCTCTTATGATCAATAAGGTGCTTTTATTTGATAAAAAAATACAGTAAAACCAGTAATGCTATGAAATATTATTACAATTTAAACAGTTAAACTTTTTTAATATATAAATTTTAAATGTAATTCATTCCTGTGACTCAAAACTGAACTTTCAGCATCTTTACTCCAGTCTTCAGTGTCACATGATCCTTCAGAAATCATTCTAATATGCTCATGTGGTGCTTATGGCTAATATTCTAATATCATCCACACTAAAAAACGATTGTGCTGCCTAATATTTTTGTAGAAACCCTCATACATGTTTCAGTAACTAATATTTCAGAAAAGAAATATCAATTGAATGCAACCTTGCTGAATAAACTTACTGTCCCCAAACTTTTGCAGGGATACTATTTAATGTTTTTATTGTATATTTTGAGTAGTAAATTCATAACTGCCATAGTGAGATTGTATCTTATTCATATTACCTTGAAACATGCCAAAAAATGCATTTACTCAATTGTTCCATATGCTGCAACATCAACAAGCTGTGCTAAAATATTTTATACTTTAATATTTATTAAATATTTAATAAACAATTTACACTACCGTTTAAAGTTTCCGGGTCTGTATTATTATTATTTTTATTAATGTATTATTGTATTACGGTCTGTATTATTCTTATTTATTTTTTAAAGATTTATGCAACCTTAATGAATAAACTTACTGCCCCCAAACTTTTGCAGGGTTACTATTTAATGTTTTTATTGTATATTTTAAGAGTAAATTCATAACTGCCATAGTGAGAGTGCATCTTATTCATTTTACCTTAAAACATGCCAAAAAATGCATTTACTCAATAGTTCCATATGCTGCAACATCAGGAACACAAAAACAAGATTTTACAAAACATAATAAACGTTTGTGCCTTTTCCACTCTGTCTGTGGAAAACCAGCAGAATCCTATTAACTTCCCTTTCTCTGGTAAAGAATACTACTTAGGCCAGAATGAAAAAGCGAAGACAACTGAGTCATATATTAGCAGCTGACTGACCGACTGCAGTCACCACACCCTGAAAACATGCCACTTGATAATAGGAGGAAAATCTTGACGTGTATCAGTGACGCAATTACAGTACTCTCAGCGACCTTCTGTCCTAGCCCTGTTCTTTGTTGACAAGAGTGCCAGGTTAATATTTAATCAAAACTCGTCAAACCAGATCTCGCACAAGCTAGCCTTCATCCATGCCCAAAGCAATGGTTACTGGGGAAACCAGTTACACGCCAACGGTAAAAGCTGGTCATTGTTGGACACCTTTGAGTCTGGCAGGAAAACTCAGTATTCCTTGTCCACTGCTTTCATACCGAAGCCTGAAAGCGCAAACTGCTTTCCAAATGTGAGGTACCAGTTTCACAGGCCATGTTTCAGAGCTCTGTGCACAATGCAAAATATTTTCCAGCATTCAGAGAAAATCCAAACGCTTTGGACAGCAGCCGCAAACATATACAAAATGGGTTGTGATTAGGCTATGGGCCATAGCGTTCACTGAAGGACTCCCAGGAGCCCCGCTGCCGACTCCTTAACCAATTCCAGATCTGTGAATCAGCAAGAGCAGCCATTTTGGAACCAACGTCCAGCAGGGCGGGATGTATGTGCTCTGGCTGCGCTGAAGTGGGTCAGTTTCTCAAAAGCTCAATGAGGTTTTGGAAGCTTTCCAGGTCCAGCTCTGCCTTTAGGGCACAGTTTGCCCTGCACTTGTGCTGCAGTTACTTCAGCTTGCACTGGTTTCCTGTCCGTAAGAGACAGCTCAATGGCCATAAGGAGGGTGGGAA
Source organism: Garra rufa (assembly GCF_049309525.1). Lineage (NCBI taxonomy): Eukaryota > Metazoa > Chordata > Actinopteri > Cypriniformes > Cyprinidae > Garra > Garra rufa. The sequence goes on from NC_133366.1 coordinate 13,766,726, forward strand.
TTGCAAGTAAGTGGGCAGCAAATGATTCGCTGGTGTGGTGCATCTCCATTAAGGAGAAATTAAAAACAACAACAACTCCTCACACACTTAAGAAGAGTTTAATATAAGATAGTGGTGAATTAATAGCATCCGCAATTGTGTCCAACTGCAATAAAACGGTTTGCTAATGCATTTACCTAGGGAAATAAAACTATTTTGATAATTTATTAATTCAATTAGGGATGTGCAACATTAGATTTTTTCCAAAATCGACTGGTCGATGTGCTCAAAAACATCTACTGTAGATAAAACAGAAAAAAAAAAAAATTTATATCCACTAATCAGTATTCGAAAGGCTAGTTAATTGAAGACAGTTTCCGTGTAATTGCGACCTTTTCTCTTCTATTTTTCCCCTCGCAATTGACCTTTTTTCTCAGAATTGTGAGATATAAACTCAAAATGCAAACTGCATTAAATATAAACTCGAAGTTGCAAGAAATAGTCTAAAATAAAATAAAATGTAAAAAATCCTTACTCTATAACTCGCAATTGTGAGTTTGTCACAATTCTGAGAAAAAAAGTTAGAATTGTGAGATATAAACTATAGATATGCAATGAGATAAAGTTCTCAGAATTTATAATATCTAATATAATATTAATAGATAATAATCTCACAGCTGTAACTTCTTTCTCAGAATTGTGACTATTTCTCATAACTTCAAGTTATAAAAAATAAAAAAAAGTCAGAACTTTATATCCTGCAATTCTTACTTTATAACTCGCAATTGCGAGTTTGTCAGAATTCTGAGGGGAAAAAGCCACAATTGCGAGGTATAAACAATTCTGAGAAAAGTCAGAATTGTTACAGCAGAAGTTACAGCTGCTTTTACTCAGAGAAAAGTCAGAATTGTAAGTTTATATCTTGAAATTCTGACTTTATTTCTCAGAATTGCGACAAACTCTTAATTGCGAGTCATAAAGTAAAAATTGTGAGATATAAATGTGAAATTCTGAGAAATGAAGTCAGAATTGCAAGATATAAACTCAACAATTCCGACTTTTTTCCTCAGAATTTCAATTGTATATCCTACAATTCTGACTTTGTAACAACTGTGAGTTAAGTCAAAATTGCGAAATATAAACTTGCAATTCTGAGAACATGGTCTTTTCCCCCTCAGAATTGGACTTAAAGGTCCCATATTGTCAAAATCGAAATATCCTGGCTTTTTTCATGATAACTGAGGTCTAGGGGCTATGTAACTACCATATGAGTTTCAAAACAGTCAATCCACAGTAAACTGCACACAGCCTGCATAAAGTAGCTGTTCATTTTCACGAGCCGCTGTGACTTCCGCAAAGATGTGACGTCTGATCTACTCAGTCACCGCCTTCAGTCACCACCCCAGCACCAACCACCGTCCCACCCTCCTTTTGTCAAACCTCCGACAACATCGTGTCCATAACATTGCTAAGCAACAACAACACAAAAACAAGTCGAGAAAACCCTGTTCAGTCGATAGATGTCGAAACTACATCATTGCACAGGCTTCAGAACAACGTGAAAATAAGAGACCAGTGGCACGTCAACTTCAGCCTCTTTCACACAGCGATTCCGGTAAATACACGGATAATGTTTCCCATGATTTGTTCCAGAGTTGTTTGATTTAGTTCATTCACAGTTATTTTCCGGAATCTGTGCGTGCTTTACACACAACCCATAAAGACATGTGACGTTTGGATGTGAGATGTAATGCGACGCGTACGTTTCACTAAACTGAAACTAACCTGAACAATCTGTGCTTCAGCGCTGATAGTGCCGCTTCATTCCACTTTGCACGTATTTTTTCGTTGTGAAGAGTGGCATGATAACGTGCATCATCACTACAACACTGCCTTTATGGTTCTGGCTTTTGTTCACACAGCGCTCGTTCCCATAATTTTCCAGAATCAGCGCGCATTGTGAAAGGGGCTTTACTAAAGCAACAGTTATGTAGCTTACTGCATTCGGTGTTTGAAAAAGAAAAAACAATGATCATTCTGAAATATCCTGTTGAGTATCAGCAGCCTAGGCTCTCTCTATGGCTCTGGGCTCAGCTAAAGCATACATGACCGAAGTTAACTGTGGTTGGCCTGGCTGTGCGTCACTCAGAAAACAACAGGCCAATCAGAAGAGAGACTCATGAATATTAATTAGATGGGCCAAAATCGACCTGTTTTTGACAGAGCTCCTAAAAAAAGGAGCTGTAAAAATATATTGAGATGGATTTTGGCACTTATACCGCAAATATATATTCTTAAGGACATCAACAACTAAAAAAAAACCTCCAGAAATGTGTACAATATGGGACCTTTAATGAATAAAAGTATTAATTTCTTTCAAACTGTAACATATAAAATAGTACAAAACTAATAAAACTTCTGTTTCAAGGAATAGTTTGTACACAGTTCTCTCACCTCTGAGTGTTAGCCGATGGAGAGTTCCTCACTTTGGGGTTGCTGGAATGCATTGACGTCAGTCCCAGTGCGACAGAGGCAGGAGCAGTAGAGTGCTGGTGGGGACTGGGGGTGTGTGTATGTGTGTGGGAGTGTGTATGTGTAGTGGTGGGCGTAGCTTTGGCCCGGGTGCTCCGGGGCCCGGTATTGGGGGTTGCGACAGGGCTGCTGCAGTCCTGGCCCTCCTCTTGCCGTTCTTTGGCCCTCTCCTTCCTGCCTGAAGCGTTTCCTGTGGTTCCGGTAGCTGCGGTGGTTGCCGTGGCTGTGGCTGCTGCTGCTGCTGCTGCTGCTGGTCTCTCCTCCTGCACCTCCAGCATTCTCTGTGTGGGCTTGTCTGGAGTCTCCCCGAGGAGCCCTCACAGCCCCTGGCCACACTAAACGCAAACAAACAAGCAAAGAACAGTTAGTTTAGTCAGATGCTTTTGAAATAAGTCTCTTAAGCTCACTAAGGCTGCATTTATTTGATTAAAAGGTACAGTAATATTGTAAAATATTATTACAATTTATTATGAATTTTCAGTATCATTACTCCAGTCTTCAGTGTCACATGATCCTTCAGAAATCATTCTAATATGTGACCCTGGACCACAAAATTAGTCACAAGTAGCACGGGTATATTTGTAGCAATCGCCAAAAATACATTGTATAGGTCAAAATTATAGATTTTTCTTTTATACCAAAAATCATTACGATATTAAATAAAGATCATGTTCCATGAAGATATTTTGTAAATTAAAATTTAAAACAATGATTCTGGATGATTTTGAAGTTGGAGGAGAAATGAGATTGCGTTCTTCGTCTTACCCTACACAAAAATAAAGGTGCTTCACGATGCTATAGAACAGGGGTCACCACACTCGGTCCTGGAGGGCCGGTGTCCCTACAGAGTTTAGCTCCAACCCTAATCAAACACACCTGAACCAGCTAATCAAGGTCTTAATAGGTATACTTGAAACTTCCAGGCTGTTGTGTTGAGGCAAGTTGGAGCTAAACTCTGCAGGATACCGGCCCTCCAGGATCAAGTTTGGTGACCCTTGCTATAGAAGAACCTTTTTTTGTCTGAATGGTTCCATAAGAACCTTTAACATCTGAAGAACTTTCTGTTTTACAAAAGGTTCTTTGTGGTGAAACAAGGTTCTTCAGATTAGAAAAAGGTAAGAAAGAGATGGTTCTTTTTGGAACAAACAATGGTTCTTCTATTGCATCGTGAAGAACCTTTTAAAGCACCTTTATTTTTAAGAGTGTTTCTTAAGCAGAGTGCACAGACTAACCACTAACCACATATGATGAGCATTTGTGGTTAAAAAGTACATAATTTTTCATATTTTCTAATTTCACTGGATAAGACTCTTACTCTTCAGCTGGGATTGTGTATAGCCCTTTGAAACTGCAATTTGGACCTTCAACCTGTTGGCTCCCATTAAAGTCCACTATATGGAGAAAATCCTGGAATGTTTTCCTTAAAAACATTTTTTCTTTTAGACTGAAGAAAAGAAACTGAGTGAACTAAACCTTTAATAAAAACAGTTTTACTGTAAATTTAAAAATGCAGCCTTGGTGAGCAAAAAGAGACATTTTGCAAACACATATGTGACCCTGGACCACAAAACCAGTCTTAAGTCGCTGGGGTATATTTGTAGCAATAGCCAAAAATACACTGTATGGGTCAACATTATTGATTTTTCTTTTATGCCAAAAATCATTAGGAAATTAAGTAAAGATCATGTTCCATGAAGATTTTTTGTAAAATTCCTACTATAAATATATCAAAATGTAATTTTTGATGAGTAATATGCATTGTTAAGAACTTAATTTGGACAACTTTAAAGGTGATTTTCTCAGTATTTTGATTTTTTTGCACCCTCAGATTCCCGATTTTCAAATAGATGTATCTCGGCCAAATATTGTCCTATCCTAACAAACCATACATCAATAGAAAGCTTATTTATTGAGCTTTCATATGATTCATATCTCTCAGTTTTGTAAAATTTAACCTTATGACTGGTTTTGTGGTCCAGGGTCACATATATAAAGAAATCCCTAAACATTTGCACAGAAGTGTTTATTACCAAAGCATAAAATCAGAAAAGTAAAAAAGTACAGACTACAAGTGGACAAAGACAGAGAGAAAATATTTTGTAATTATATTATTACAATTTATTATGAATTTTCAGCATCATTACTCCAGTCTTCAGTGTCACATGATCCTTCAGAAATCATTCTAATTTGTGACCCTGGACCACAAAATTAGTCACAAGTAGCACGGGTATATTTGTAGCAGTAGCCAAAAATACATTGTATGGGTCAAAATTATAGATTTTTCTTTTATACCAAAAATCATTACGACATTAAATAAAGATCATGTTCCATGAAGATATATTGCAAATTACCTAGTTTAAATATATCAAAGCTTAATTTTTTGATTAGTAATAGGTCTATGCATGGCTAAGAACTTAATTGGGACAACTTTAAAAGTGATTTTCATAATAATTAGATTTTCAAATAGTTGTATCTCAGCCAAATATTGTCATATCCTAACAACAATACATCAATGGAAAGCTTATTTATATAGCTTTCACATGATATATAACTCTCAATTTCACAAAACTGACCCTTATGACTGGTTTAATATGGAAATAATCATATTTCTTATCAATGTTGAAAACAGCATATATTTGAAATGGAAATCTTCTGCAACAATATAAATGTCTTTACTGTCATTTCTGATCAATTGTATTGTGTCCTTGCTAAATAAAAGTTCTAACTTCATGCAAATAAGTAACTAGCTTTTGAATGGAAGTACATAAGTCTATTTTTCCTTTGCATTGCCACACCTACATTAGCTCTGAAGTAACATGTTTACTTGTTTGTCCACCTGTGCAGACACGTTTCATAGGAGTTCTGAATAACCTGAAGTGGCTATGAACATCCAAACCATGAAAACCATGCAACAAAAACACATCCAAGTCAAATTACTCAAAAAATACTAGTCATGCCAAGAATATAAGCAAATTTCAAGTCACTGCATATTCGCCAAAACGCTGTAGAAGTTCAAGGTGAGAAAATGTGAATCTGCCAGGCAGTGGCCATCATCCAAAACTGCCTGAAGAGTCAGACTGAAGGCCACCAAAAGAACGATTTGTTGAAAACAAGTAGTCGTGTAACATCTCGGATGGAGGCGTGTGATAGACTGAAAAACTGTGTGCTGGTGGATTTTGTGGTCTGCAAAAGAACATCACGCTGAGAACACAGTTAAAGCGAGGAGAACCATCATGTGACAGGACTGGAAAATTTTAAAATCCAGGCAAAATGGATGGAACCAAGTGTGGAAAATTGAAGTATTTGAAAATTGAAGTAAATGGACAATATCTTGCAACAAAAGCCAGTCTCATGATGTACTCTCATTTGAAAAGTCTGCTTTGTTACTTTTGATCCACACCACATTATATTGTGCCAAATTGTTACACTTTCCAATTGATACCATTTTTCCCCTCACTGCCCTCAAACCAGGATATTCATCTTTTCGCATTTAAGCGTCACAGGACGTAATACACCATTAGAAATTTTGGGGTCAGTAATTTTAAGCAACTTTATTCATCAAGGATGCAATCAAACAAGCATCACAACTAGGGATGGGAATTGATAAGATTTTCACGATTCCAATTCCTTTTTCGATTCTGCTTAACGATTCGATTCTTTATCGATTCCCTTATCGATTCTCATTTAGAAGAAAAGGGACAACAAATTGTTGATTATCATCACCAATGAGAAAATTTATTAAATAATAAAATAAATATTCTTCTGTAAAATTAACAAAATACAACATAAATTATTTTGTGGAAATTCTACAAGAATGTCCAACATTTTCTAATAGAAATTAAAATTCTCCTTTTTAAAAGGATATATATGAACTCAAAAATAGAACTGTCTGCCAGTGACAAATACAATACAGTGTAAAATGCAGCTGAACTGTGCATTTTGCAAATCTGCAACCATCAGCTTGCTATGAAGATTTAACAATTATTTTGCAAAAAAAATAAGCATATCTGCTTTTTCAGGAACGACACGTGATCTTTCTGGACTTATGTGATGGTCATCAAAATGTAATGCATGAGAAGGCGTTCATTTAACGTTAACCGTTACTAACAGCAAGTTTTACACAGCTAATATGATGGCAGTGTTTGTTAGTTAATTAGTTATTAGTTATTAAATATCAGTTTTATTAGCCGAGGAAATAACGTTGTTGCTGCTGCTGCCGCTGCTGGGTTGAGAACTGTAGTCCGGAGCGGATCGAAAACGCAACATTCTTTTATTGTTATTGCATGCTGTGTGCGCAAATGTTTTAGCATGTTAGTGGTATTTCCTCCCTTTGAGGAAATATCTACGCTGCAAGTATTGCAAGTTACCCTATTTTCGTCTTTTTTGGTGAAATACAACCAGACTTTTGAGCGTTTGTTCCGCTTAGGAGCCATGCTTACTATTGACTGAGCGTAAGCTACGCAACGTGCATACGTTACGCAATGCGCGTGATGACGTCATTCGTGCCCACTGGAATCGTTAAGGGAATCGTTTGCAAATTTTGCAAACGATTCAAAGGAATTGAAACACTGGGAACCGGTTCTCAACAAGAACCGGTTTTCGATTCCCATCCCTAATCACAACAGCTTTCAACAATGAAATTATTACACATTTTTTCAGCAGTAAATCGACATATTAGAATGATTTCTGAAAGATTGTGTAACACTGAGAACTGAAGCAATGATGCTGAAAATTCAGCTTTGTGCCACAGGAATAAATCGCAAAATATATTATAATAAAAAACAGTTTTGTTTTTTTAATGGTAACATTTTAAAGATTAGTTGACTTCCAGAATAACTCACTCCAGCGACATTCAAGATGTTCATGTCTTTCTTTAGTCGAAAAGAAATTGTGACCCTGGAGCACAAAACCAGTCATAAAGTTAATTTTTTTAAATTGAGATTTATACATTATCTGAAAGCTGAATAAATAAGCTTTGTTAGGATAGGACAATATTTGGCAGAGATTTGAAAACCTGGAATCTGAGGGTACAAAAAAAAAAAAAAAAAAAAACCTTGAGAAAATTGCCTGTGAAGCTGTCCAAATAAAGTTCTTAGCAGTGCATATTACTAATCAAAAATTCATAAGAGGTATATTTACGGTAGAAAAATCGACAAAATATCTCCATGGAACATGGTCTTTACTTATTATCCTAAGGATGTTTGGCGTAAAAGAAAATCGTTAATTTTGACCCGTACAATGTATTGTTGTCTATTGCTACAAATACCCGTGCTACTGAAGACTGGTTTTTTTGGTCCAGTGTCACAATTAAGATTTTAAAGAAAAACACTCCAGGATTTTTTCTCCATAATGTGGACTTCAATGACTATCAGCAGTTAAAGGTCCAAATAGCAGTTTCAATGCAGCTTTAAAGTGTTCTACACGATCCCAGCCAAGGAATAAAGGTCTTATCTAGCAAAACGATTGGTCATTTTCTAAAAAAAAAAAAAATTATATACTTTAACCACAAATGCTCATCGTGCACTAACTCAACCTCACACATTACCAAATCATGTTGGAAAGGTCATGCGTAACGTAGGTGGAAGTCTTAAGAGTTTACATAGCAAGCGGGCAAAGAAAGTCAACCGGCTTTAAAAAAAAAAAAAAAAGCTAAAACAATGATTTTGGATGATTTTGAAGTTGGAGGAGAAAATGAGATTGCGTTTTTCGTCCTACCCTACACTCTTAAAAATAAAGGTGCTTCATGATGCTATAGAAGAACCTTTTTTTGTCTGGATGGTTCCATAAGAACCTTTAACATCTGAAGAACCTTTCTGTTTTACAAGGTTCTTCAGATTAGAAAAAGGTAAGAAAGAGATGGTTCTTTTTGGAACAAACAATGGTTCTTCTATTGCATCATTAAGAACCTTTTAAAGCACCTTTATTTTTAAGAGTGTTTCTTAAGCAGAGTGCACAGACTAACCACATATGATGAGCATTTGTGGTTAAAAAGTACATAATTTTTCATGTTTTCTAATTTCACTGGATAAGACTCTTACTCTTCAGCTGGGATTGTGTATAGCCCTTTGAAGCTGCATTGAAACTGCAATTTGGACCTTCAACCTGTTGGCTCCCATTAAAGTCCACTATATGGAGAAAATCCTGGAATGTTTTCCTTAAAAACATTTTTTTTAGACTGAAGAAACAAACTGAGTGAACTAAACCTTTAATAAAACACAAGTTTTACTGTAAATTTAAAAATGCAGCCTTGGTGAGCAAAAAGAGACATTTTTCAAACACATATATAAAGAAATCCCTAAACATTTGCACAGAAGTGTTTATTACCAAAGCATAAAATCAGAAAAGTAAAAAGTACAGACTACAAGTGGACAAAGACAGAGAGAAAGAGTGCAAGCAGCACATAATGTGTACCACCTTGTAACCCAGATCTCTCTAACAGAAACAGCTGTGGGTTAGTCAGGACTCGAGAACTCAACTCATAATTGACTAGCACAAATCTTTATGCTCAGCAGCAATGTACGAAAACACAGGAGTGGAAACGATTAGGTTTATCTTCCAGGGTGTGCTTGTGCTTCTGTGTGTGAATGAGATCGTGTTAACATGTAGGGAACTTCTGTCTTTGCGCAAAACTGAGCTTTCATAAGATATGAGAACGCTCTCTAAAAGCTGCAGTGTCAGACTGCGTTGTCATCCAGAAAATATTCAGGACAGCTTCCAAAACACTCAAATGATGTAAGCATCTCACATATTCCCTCCCGGCCTAACAGTGAGCACTGAAAGACAGTGCTAACTCAACCCAGAGACTCCATTTTGGGGATTTACCATAATTGTACAGACTAAACCTATAAATGCTTTACTAAGCGCCTCAGGAAAAAAAAGGGCTGATCTGAATTAAATAAGAAAAACAAACATACTTTAATGCATATTAACTCTGATTTAGATTGCATTAATTCAGTATAATTTATACTGTTTTAAAACAAACCATCTAAACTCAATCGCAACTCAGCTTAACCTTCTTTAAAAAAAACAACATTTGACACTCATAAGTAATATGATTTTATATCAGGGCTCTACTGTGTGAGCACAATGCTCACATTTGCAAGTTAAATCAAGGCATGTGAATGTAAAAAAGTTTTGGGGCACACTGGCAACGTACGATTAAAATATAATACCAGCAGAATGAAAACTCCCTCATTCAACTAACAATGCAAATTTACGTCAACAGAGAAAGCTGGTACTTATCTACCGATCTGTTGAAAATTAATGCTCGTTATTGACTAATTAAAATGATTATAAAATGTGTTAACATATTTGTGTATCTTTAAGAGATCAATCTGATTGTGTTTAGTTGCACCTGTGGGGTTACCTAGATTTATTTACAATGCAAAAGCTAGCAAATACTAGTAATAATAAAAACAAATACTTCTTAAATGGAAGATTTTTGCAAAATCATTCTAATATCCAATATATTGCTCAAGAAATATTTATTATCCTCAATATCGAAAACAACTGTGCTGCATTTGTTTTGTTTTTTCAGGAAATCTGGAATGGACTATGGAAATAAATACATAAAATGCATCAATTTAATATACAGAGAGTGAGAGAGGACAGAGTGGGTTGTTTCAATGCAAAGGCAGGAAGAATCTTCACACTAAACTAAACTAAAATGAGCTAAAATTAAATAAAAATGTGCGTTCAAAAAAATACCTACATATATTTTTCCCATTTATTATTATTATTAGTGAACACATAAATAGATTTTTTAAAAGTCTGGAGGTAGAGAAAGAAAAGACTAGGAATACAAATTGAAAAAATAAAAAAATACTGGAAAAAAAAGACTGGAAATATGCACTATATTAATTCGTAAATAAAATAAAAAAGTATCTACATATATTTTTCCCCATTTATTATTTTTTAGCAAACATATACATATACGTTTTAAAAGTCTGAAGGTAAAAAAGGAAAAGACTGGGAATATCCACAAAAAAAAAAAAAAAAAAAAAAAAAAAAGTACCTACATATATTTTTCCTATTTATTATTATTATTATTATTATTATTAGTGAACATATACATATACTTTTTAAAAGACTAAAGGTAAAAAAGGAAAAGACTGGGAATATCCATAAATAAATAAATAAATAAAAACAAATAAATAAATAAATAAATAAATAAAAGTACCTACGTATATATTTCCCCATTTATTATTTTTTTAGCGAACATATACCTACATATATCTTTTAAAAGTCTGAAGGTTAAAAAAGGAAAAGACTGGGAATGTCCAAAAACAAAATAAACTAAAAAATAAAATAAAATATTTAAAAAAGTACCTACATATATTTTTCCCATTTATTATTATTAGTGAACATATACATATACTTTTTAAAACACTAAAGGTAGTGAAGGAAAAGACTGGGAATATTCACTCTATAATATTTTGCAAATAAAGTAAAATAAAATAAATTGTTTAAAAAGTGCCTACATATATTTCATTTATTATTATTATTAGTGAACATATACATACAAAGCAGTGAAAGAAAAGACTGGGAATATTCACTATAATATTTTGTATATAAAATAAAATAAAAAATATGATAATACAATACAATTAAATAAAAAATATTTTTTTAAGTATTTTAATTAAGTTTCTTATGCTGACCAAGGCTGCATTTATATGACTACTAATATAATACAAACTGTAATATTACATATAATGACGCATTTCAATTTAAAAAACATGTTCTCTATTTTAATATACATTTAAAAAATTATTTTATTTATGTGAGGGCAAAGCTGAACTTTCAGCATCATTACTCCAGTCCTCAGTGTCAAATTATCCTTCAGAAATCATTCTAAAATGCCGATTTGTTGCTCAAGAAACACTTATCATCAATATTGAAAACTTATGCTTAATACTTTTGTATTCCTTCAAGAATTTCTTGTTGAATGAGAAGTTTGAAACAACTGCATTTATTTAACATTTTGGATTTTGTAACATTATAAATGTGTCACTTTTGATCAATTAACTCAACCTAGAATAGAACCAGCAAGTACGGCAAGTACCAAAAGTTTTGAACGGTAACGTATCTGTTTAATATCGCAAAAAGTAAACCAATAACAAGAAATGAGCAACTGAGGCAGCCATTTCATTTTTTTTTTTTTTTTTTTCATTTAAAGCGTGGTTTCCTTGCATGGCCCCTTCTCTCTCTCTCTCCTCCTGAAGCCACACTTGCATACTGACATTCTCAGATTTCAGCATTCGCAGTGTGAGAGGCCGGTGTGCTGCTCCGGTGCTGAGCTCTAATGGCGTACAGCGACAGCAGCATGGCCATCAAGCCTTCTCCAGCCCGCCACAGACATTTCTCTTCATGCACGCACACCCACAAACACCGTTACCAAGGCAACCCCGACTGACAGGCCCTGGATCTACAACAGCCTCAAAAACACACCCGTACCCACCAATCTGCGGGAAGGTTTCGAATGAATGTGTAGTTTTACTGCAATTCCAATGACACAGAGCACTGGAATCCCAAGATCTACTAGATCGGCATTAAACAGTCAACATGAATTAGTGTTTGTGAAGTTATGGTGTTTTTCTCTGTGAAATATGCAGTAATACATCTCAAATTCATATTTTTCAAAAACGCTAAATGATTTGTACCCGTTTTAATCTCATGTTGATTAAATAAACAAAAAAGATAAATGAACATCCCATTCTGAGTCCAATAAGCCTGGAATGAGTGTTGAACTTGTGCACGTGCATTCAAGCTCAGACTTTTCCACTTCCTTCTCAGAAATGGACAAACATTGCTCTTACACTTCCTGTCCAGCCTTGAGCGAGTGGAAACAAGAAAGAGGTGAAAACAGTGGCCAGTGTGACAAGATATCCAGTATAATTTGGAAAGGACTGAGGACATAAATACATAAAATGCATCAATTTAAAATACTTAGAGAGGATAGGAGGGGTTGTTTTAATGCAAATAAATGCAAAACCACAATGCAGGCTTGGAATAATCAGACAAAACAAAACTTTGAAAATGTGTATAATAATACCTACATATATTTTCCCATGTATTATTATTATTATTGGTGAAAAAAAATATATATATATTAGCGTTTAAAATGTACCCACATATTTTCCCATGTAATATTATCAGTGAACATATACATATATTTTTGAAAAGGCTGGAGGAGGTAGAGAAAGAAAAGACTGGGAATATTCACTTTATAATATTTTGTTAAATAAAATAAAATAAAATAAATTAAATAAAAAAAGTACTTAATATTTTTCCTATTTATTACTATTATTATTATTATCATTATTATTATCATTATTATTATTTTTATTATTATTATTATTATTATTATTATTATTATTATTATTATTATTGAAAAAAATAAAATAGTGTTTAAAAAGTACCTACATATTTTCCCATTTATTATTAAAAACATATATACACACTAAAAGCTGGAGGTACAGAAATAAAAATAAAAATAAAATACTAAAAATAAATAAAATACTAAAAAAGTAAACATAAAAAGTAATATAAAATAAAATAATAAATTAAATTAAACGTGTGCTAAATAAATCAAAACGTTCAAAAAGTACATATATTTTTTTCCTACATAATATTATTATTATTATTATTATTATTATTATTATTATTATTATTATAAGTCAACATATACATATATTTTTAAAAGGCTGAAGGTAGAGAAATTAAATATATACACACACACACACACACACACATACATATATATACACACACACATATACATATATATACACACACACATATACATATATATACACACACACATATACACACACACATATATATACATACATATATACACACACACATATATACATACATATATATATGTATGTGTATATATATATATATATTAGTGGTGGGCCGTTATCGGCGTTAACGTGCTGCGTTAACGTGAGACTCATATCGCGCGATAAAAAAAATATCGCCGTTAATCTATTCTCAAAGTTGGGTTGGGAGCTGGGTCTAAACTACGCAAGATATGATGACTTTCACTTTGATATTTTAGCGCGGATGACGTATCTAGTTGAATTGCAATGTAGGGGGCGAGAACGAGTCTTCAACTTCTGTGAAATTACCACATCAAATGAGACGCGCAGACATGCATGCAGTTATGAAGCCGCTTCAGGGCAGGTGTGTGCGTTGCTAGACCCTTTTTACTGGGGCACGTGCCTCAGTGAAAATCTGCTGTGCCCAAGTAAAATCTCAAATTTGAGTTATAATTTACTTTGATAATCCCGAAATAAAGACATTATACTATATGCAACAACTGAATTGACGCTTCTAAAAGCAACGCAGTTTATTGTAAGATGCACGCAGATAGGCTATCCATACCCGCGCGCCTGTATATTTTACTGGAACGCGCACGTCGTACAGCCTTTTGCGCAGAAGTACTTGGTTACACAAGTTTGTATAGTTAATTGTGTTTTAAATGCAATTGTCAAGCAGTTTGTAATGCATTTTGGAAACAGGAGATGAGCGCCTGGTCTAATGCGCCACCTGGCTTGAGAAACCGTTCTCAAAGACTTACTTTTAGTCATTATTTGGGTAGCACACATATTCTGAATGCTTTCAGAAGAATTAAAATTAGCCATTTTAATCTAGATTAATTTCAAGATTTAATCTAGATTAAAAAAATTAATCTATGCCCACCACTAATATATATATATATATATATATATATATATATATAAAGAAAGAAAGTAAGAAAGGGTAAGAAAGAAAGAAAGAATAAAAAAAGAAAAGGTAAGAAAGAAAGAAAGAAAGAAAGAAAGAAAGAAGAACAAAAGGTAAGAAAGAAAGAGAAAGAAAGAAAAAGAAAGAAAAAGGAAAGAAGGAAAGAATAAAAAAGAAAAGGTAAGAAAGAAATAAAGAAAAAAAAGAAAAGGTAAGAACGAAAGAAAGAGAAAAAGAAAAAGGAAAGAAAGAAAGAAAGAAAGAAAGAAAGAAAGAAAGAAAGAAAGAAAGAAAGAAAGAAAGAAAGAAAGAAAGAAAGAAAGAAAGAAAGAAAGAAAGAAAGAAAGAAAGAAAGAAAGAAAGAAAGAAAGAAAGAAAGAAAGAAAGAAAGAAAGAAAGAAAGAAAGAAAGAAAGAAAGAAAGAAAGAAAGAAAGAAAGAAAGAAAGAAAGAAAGAAAGAAAGAAAGAAAGAAAGAAAGAAAAAGGAAAGGAAAGAAAGAAAGAAAGAAAGAAAGAAAGAAAGAAAGAAAGAAAGAAAGAAAGAAAGAAAGAAAGAAAGAAAGAAAGAAAGAGAAAGAATAAAAAAAGAAAAGGTAAGAAAGAAAGAAAGAAAGAAAGAAAGAGAAAGAATAAAAAAGAAAAGGTAAGAAAGAAAGAAAAGAAAGAATAAAAAGAAAAGGTAAGAAAGAAAGAAATGAATGAATAAAAAAGAAAAGGTAAGAAAGAAAGAAAGAAAGAAAGAAAAAAAGAAAATGTAAGAAAGAAAGAAAGAAAGAAAGAAAGAAAGAAAAGGTAAGAAAGAAAGAAAGAAAGAAAGAAAGAAAGAAAGATGAAAAGGTAAGAAAGAGCGAAAGAAAAGAAAGTTGCTTGCTTGATCTAGCTACACAAGTAGATGAAGGCCGTTCAGTGTGTATTTGCACAATCCATTAGCTCCAAACTGGCGCAGCAGCTCGGAGGCGCTGGGATGCGGCCGGCCGTCGGTGCTGCTACAGGGCATCATCAGGAACGCAAACAGGCAAATAGAAAAATAGCAGGAGGTGCGCGGCGCACACAGACAGCCGCGCTGGACGCCACAGAGCCGTGAGGCTTAAATGACTATATGAACTGTGTAATGGGCTGTTTACGGCAGAGGTCCTGCCACCCTTATTCAGTTAAAGCAAAGCTTCCTAAACTCCATTTCCATTTTGCATGGCTCAAGGGCTGTATACTCCCACTTATAAATCATAAAGAGAGCGTGCATGTGTGTAGGAGACGTGTGGGCCCCAACACACACGCGTAAGGCATCACGGTGAAAAGGATTTCTCATATTTTTCCTCACACAGACAAAAAAGAGCTGCTATAACCTTGAAAGCCATTGCCTTTGGGTGGAAAAAAAAAAAATAAACACATGCACGCACTTAAGTTGACGTTTAATGCTAGCCGTGGTTTTCCGTACCCAAATCCTAGTCTTTACCAGAGTATGAAACTGGCATTATATCGCTATTAGACGTAGCTTCTGTTAATATAATAAAGACAGCTAAAGAGACAGCTAGCATGATTTACGGCTGGATATAGCAGCCAAAACAAACAGTCGACACAAAATCCATCAATCTCAACCGCTCAACAGAGTCAGATGGCTAGAAGAAATGTCTTCATTCCTTATTAAAAAAAGGCAAATGCATATGCATATCCCATTTGTAATGCACAAATAATCGATAAGAAACAAGTCTAAACTGACCGTCTGCTTTGGCTGAGCGCCTGCAGCAACAAAGACACAAACAAGCAGATCTTCCTGTCAAGTGTAGATTATCAAACAACCGCATGGCCGTCGCAGACCAAATAGGCATCCAGACATTCAAGCACTTGGTGGTCGCTTTTACATACAAGTAGCTGTGCATTCAAACTATACACTGGATTGCATGAATCAGTCTCATGACCTTCGCATTGCTAGCACCAGTCTCGAGCTACAGGAATGTGCTTTCATTTATAGATGCTCTTCAAATCGGCAAATATTATATTGTAGTTTGCCTAAAGACAAATACATAACTTTCCATGCGTACAATGTGACACAATCAGGCAAATTTCCATTGACATTTAATTTGTCTACTCTGAAAGTGTGCACCAAAAATCACCAGTCAATCAGATTTGATGTGTAATATGTGACCCTGGACCACAAAACCAGCCATAAGGGTCAATTTTATTTTATTGAGATTTATACGTAATTTGATAGCTGAATAAATAAGTTTAAAAAAAAAAAAAAAAAAAAAAAAAAAAAAAGTGTATTAAAACTAAAATGAAAATTTAAATATTAATAACTAAAAATAGCAACACTTAAAGGGATAGTTCACCCAAAAATAAGAATTCTGTCATTAATTTCTCACCCTCATATCGTTCCAAACCTGTAAGACCTTTGTTCATCTTCAGGACACAACTAAAGATATTTTTGATGAGCTTTCTGACCCTCCATAGACAGCAACACAACTGACATGTTCAAGACCCAGAAAGGTAGTAAGGACATCATTAAAATAATCCATGTGACATCAGTAGTTCCACCAAAGAATAATTGATGAATTAAGTTATTATTTTTGTTCTCTTTGTGCACAAAGTCTCGCAGCTTCATAACATTAGGGTTGAAGCACTGATGTCACATGGACTATTTTAACAATGTCCTTAACTACCTTTCTGGGCCTTAAACGTGGTAGTTGCGAAGTTCCAAAGATGAGTGAAGGTCTTACGGGTTTGCAACAACATGAGGGTGAGTAATTAAGACAGAATTTTAATTTTAGGGTGAACTACATTTCTCAGTAGTATTACAGTAGCTCAGCCTCGAATTAAAACAGTTTTTTTCAATAACGAGCTATTTTAGTTTAACCACATTAATAGTATAGCATGCCACAGTGGTGCACACTCTGATTAACATGGACACTCAAATGTTGAAAAGACAGCATTCACCACATCATGACTTATGATACTGTTTAACACCACAGAGCTGCTGCAGAGACTTACAGAAACAGGCCCACCATAAACACTTAATACAGCACACTTATGAACTGACAAGCGACTTCACGGAATTAGTCTATTTATCAGCTAGAAGGACTCGGTCCTGCACCTGCAGATTTTTCTTCTAGCAGAAATCTGCTCGAACACACCTGACTGTAATTTATAAGTGAACCAAAGACCCTGATTAGCTCTTTCAGGTGCGTGTTTAATTACAGCCGCAGCTCGAGACTGCAGGAAGGCAGATCTCCAGCAGCAGGACTGAGCACCTCTGATCTAGTCTATGCACACGCTAACACCTATATTTTAAGAATTTAATTATACTTTTAACAAAGGCAAAGGTGGACTATATGCACAAGTAGGGATGTCAAAAGTACTGGTTTCTGGGTCATGCTGATACAAAAAGAAAAAGTAGTAGGTAGGTCACTTAGATTGAATAAATCCTCTACAACATAAACAAAAAGGTAGAGCTATTTTAATTAGAGGTTATTTCTAAGTTAAACCAATCAGCATGACCATTAAATAAATGACTTATAGCTTATAATACTATGCTAATCGTTTAATTATTGCTTGAAGGCTATATCAGATTGTTTTAATTGAATTAAAAATACATTTAGCATATTACTTTGTGTGATTAGAATCAAATTTACCAACAAATATGGATAAAATAAAATAAAAAAATAAAAGAAATGATCCCTGTAAGCCAATGACAGAAGCACACCATTCATGATCACATTTTACAAAGATACATTGCACTGCTAAAGTAAAGCTGAAGACAAGTCAATTCAATCACTTCAAGCTCAGCTCTTATCAGTGCATTCTGGGAGGGAAAAACAGATTGAGACTGCTGAGATATGTGTGCCATCAGACTTACAAAAAAAGGGATTTGCGAGTCTTAAACCAGCATTACTAGCTCAAGGTTAATTAATCAGGGGCATTCAATAGATTGAGCTTTATTTCTCTTAAAGACAAAACTTTCTCCACTGACAAGAGAAGAGCCACTTAAACACTAAGAGACAGAAGGGAGAAAAAAAATATCCACTATTAGTTGCAAATCTCTTCAGAGCCCCAAAAATAAATTCTGAAGTATGATTATTGATTTTGGGATCCATAAAGAGGCCCAGAACATTTTTGATCATAACCACTAAGCTTCACAGTCAGGAGGATACCAAAAAAGGATTCATCCATATTTCTTTAGTGCCCAGATCCATCTGAGGAATGCTATATGGTTCTGCAGATCAAATTGAAAAGCAGTCCCATGTACAGTGCAATATCTACAAGTCATAATTATAAAGACACCCTCTAAGTAACCTACAGGTCACAGTTTAGCCTTAATGACCACAGAAAGGCTTGAATGCCTTGAGGTTGCTGACCTTGCATCTTAAACCACAATCCATGACTACATTATATTCATCCATCCTTGGTGGATCCATAGCTCAAAATGACTACTCAGCCATATCTAAAGAGGTTCACAGGTAATGTGTGGTGAACAAGAGTTCATCCCAAAATGAATATTCTGTCATCATTTACTCACGCTCAAGTTGTTTCAAACATGCTTTCTTTCCTTCTGTTGAGCACAAAAGAAGATATTTTAAAGAATGCAACCAAACTGTTGATGGTAGCCATCGACTTCCACAGCATGGATTTTTTATATTGAAGTCAATGGCTACCATTAACTGTTTAGTTACACACATTTTTCAAAATATCGTTTTTTGTGTTCAACAGAAGAAACAAACATGTTTGGAACATGCTGTATTCTGGGTGAAATAGTCTACTGTTCCTTAAACTATTCCTGAAGCTTTACCACCTTGTTGATCACTACATACACTATATTGCCAAAAGTATAGGCACACCCCCTTCTAATGAACAGGTTTGACTACTTTAGTAATTTCCATGAGTACATATCTTTACGTTTAAACATATAACGATATTCTAGGGGATTGTGTGCTACTCACTTTACAGCAACAGTTTTGACAGGACCCACTTCAATTCTAACATGACGATGTCTTTGTGTATAAGGCAAGTTAAAAAAATGATTGATTCAGTCAGTGTGTGGAAGACTTGACTGGTCTGCAGAAATCAAAGTCCTAATCTCAGCTGAGCACCTCTGGTGTGACTTTAAATGCAGACTTGGAGCCAAAAACTCATCACCAAACACCAAAGACTTGTACATACAGTATATGGACAAAAGTATTAGGACGACAATTCTTTAGAACAGAAAAAGGCACTTTTAAAACTGTGGCAACAAAGATGAAAACAATTCATGTATTTATAAATTGCATTTCCATCCGTTTTGGAAGTGTCAAAAATGACTGTACCCATAGTTACAAGTCATTGGTGTTTGGTGATGAGTTTTTGGCTCAAAGTCACTCCAGAGGTGTTCAGCTGAGATTAGGACTTTAACAGGCTTTCTGCAGACCAGTCAAGTTCTTCCACACTGACTGAATCAATCTTTTCTTTTAGTTTGAACCTTGCCTTATACAGAGGAATTGTCATGTTAGAATAGAAAAGGGTCCTGTCAAAACTATTGCTATAAAAGTAGCACACAATCATCTAGAATACCATTATATGCCTAAACATTACTTTGTACCAACGGACATTATTAAATTAGTCAAACCTGTTCATTAGAAGGGGATGTCCCAATACTTTTGGCAATATAGTGCATCTTAAACCAGCCAAGGAGGTCAAGGCCAAAAAAGCAAAAGTGGTTCCAAAGTACACAAACAACCCAAACTCCAAACCACGAGGAGAAACTCTGTCAGTTGCATAAGATCATTTTTTTGTTTAAGAAATTAACTTTTATTCAGCAAAGATGCATTGAATGTTAATGCATTGGCGATGTTAAATATGGTTTCCATTTCATATAAATGCAGTTTTTCAATTAGTAAAAAGCTCTGGAATAAAATATACCACAGTTTCCACAAAAATTCTAAGTATCACAAACGTTTTCAACATTAATAGAGCTGGGTTTTGACACAAACTTTTGATTGACACAGTCTGATTTGATCCTGAGTAACAAGATTGCGATTCGATTTTCAATTTCGATTAGACTCAATTCAATATTAATTATTTTTGTGCATATATCGGCCAGTACTTGGCAACATTTTCCTAAAGGAAAGAAGAAAAAAAGACTCAACTAATGCTGAAAAATATATATGAGAGTCAGTTGGTACTACATTACTATAATATTAAAGATAATTGTATACAAACTGATTTGTATACAAACACTTAAATTACACTATTTTAATAATAAAGTTATATTTCTATTCCAATGCATTTTCTGAAATATATACATTCAAATTAAACATTGAAGAACATTAAATTATAATGAATATGTTATATGATGCATGTGTTTAGCAAAATGCTCCTCTCTAGAGTAAATTTTTCTAGCTAACTAGTTTATGACCACCGAATGTGTTTTTTTCTGAGGTAAATGTGTGTTAAGTGACATTGTTTACAAGCATACGTTGACATCTTTCCGCAGTTGAAACACTGAGTGATTACGTAAGACAGAACACATATTTTGGTAAGTTGTACTCTTTCTTTTAACATGCCTTCGGATGTTTATTCATTTTTATTTCGTGCTAAAACTGGCATTAAAGTGAAGATGATGATCAGTTCCGCTTCTCTTGAACTGATTCGCTACAGTGATCTGTCACTCCACATTAAACAGAGCCAAAACGATATTTATTGTTTGAGATTTGTATATCGAAAGTCTGAGATTTTTATATCAAAAGTAACAAAGCACAAAGCTTATTGCGATTTATTGGATGGGAGATATGCTACACTGTTCCGTTTATTAACCGAAACAGACCAGACTAATCGATTCTTGGGATTAAAGAATCAATATTGGTTCATAAAAATGAGAATCGATTAAAATCGAAGAACTCCATATTTTTTACCCAGTCCAAATGTTTCTTGAAGACTAAATAAGCACATTAGAATGATTTCTAAAGGATTATGTGGCACTGAAGACTAGAGTAAGTTTATTAAAACTGTAATAATATTTTACTGTATATTTGAGCAAATAACTGCAGCCTTGGAGAGCATGAGACTTTTCAAAAATATTTTAAAAACCTTACAGACCCCAAACTCTTGAATTGTAGTGTATGACACAAACACATCGCAGCTGTTGTCTAATATGGATGCTATAACAAAAGGTATGAAAAGAAGCTATGTAAGCTGCACTCACCATGTCCCTCTATGTCACGATATAGCTGTGGCCATGACTGCACTGACTGCAACAGAACACCACCAACCGCACAGCGATCTGAGAGAGAGAGAGAGAGAGAGAGACAGAGAATACACATTTATTAAACACACTCTGAGGGCCAATGTAACACCGGCGAGGAAATGCTTTAAGAGGCAAGAGCAGGGTGTTAAAGCCGGATCTGCAGAACAGACTGAGGTAATGGCTTGATTAATAATAGATGGCTGAAGCAGATTTTGATTGAATGACACTTGTTTGAGAAGCGTATCATTATAAAGAATTTTTCAAGCTTGTCAAACCCTCTCCCCACACTCACGCTATATGCTGTAATATACCGTAATGAAACCTGTGAAAGAAATAGCTCAACCAAATCATCATTTACGTCATTTAATACCTGTATGATTTCAATTTTTTCATTAAAATTTAGCCCTCAGCAGTAGCTCTGAAATGTCAAACTTTGGCGATCATGTAGAACTCCGGGTTTGATGTCAATGACAGCAAATACATTTGATTCTTGTGTTCTTTAAAAATGAGAAGGGAAGAATTGCATTTGAAAGTGGATACCAAGAATTTCTGTGAGTTACCTAAATTTTCACAGTCAAACCTAAATTTATTCAGACACCAACATTTCTCACATTATTCAGTTTATTCGCTACAGTTTAGAGAATGGTAATAAAATATGACAAGAACTCAAGAGTTAAACTGTGTCAGAACAAATTCATCTTGATAATGTCAGATAACTTTGATAGAAAGGTACATAAAAAATGGTCAGGTCAAAATGTCAAATCATAATGGTCTCATATTTGTTGAAATTTTTCTGGTAGTCAACTTAATAAAGAATTTTTGGGTGTAATATGTCACAGTTTACTTTATTTTGCTATCCTCACCTACACAAATGAACAAAAGTGTCCTGCACCCACTAGTGAAAAAAAAATATATATAAAAATTTATATCTGAAGTCTGAATTTTTATTTTTTAATTAATGCATTCATTAATTCATTATTCATTAAAAGAATGCATTAAATTAATCTAAAGTGACAACAAACATTTTTATAATGTTACAAAATATTTTTATTATTATTATTATTATTATTATTATTATTATTATTATTATTGCAAATAAATATTTAAGGAAACCTAAGGAAAAAAACTTGAAAATGTAGCTTTAATTACATTTTTTTTTTATATAAAAACATAAGACCATTATTTTAAATTGTAATAATATTTCACAATATTACTGTACTTTTGATCAAACAAATGCAGCCTTGGTAAGCAAAAGAAACTTTTTTTTATTAACATTAAAAAATGTTTTTGTTTTTTGTTTTTTACCAAAACCAAACTTTTGTATAGCAATTTATGACGTCAGAGGAGACAAAAAATAAGTATGAAATAAAGAAACGCATTTTAAAATATGAAATAAAGAAATGTATATAAAAATAAGTATAAAATAAAATAAGTACTAAATAAAATAACAGCAAAAATAAAAGCCAAACTTAAAAAAATAAAAGGTATAAGCAAAAGAAAATATGGAAAAAAAAAACATCAAAAAAAGTAAAAAAAAAAAATAGTATAAAATATCAAAAATACCATAAAATTCAATAAAAGCAAAGACAAAAGCTAAAATAAAATAAAAATAAAAACAAAAGCTAAAATAAAAGCTAAAATAAAAAGAGCAAAAATAAAAAACAAAATAAGAACTTTTGTATAGCAATTTATGACGTCAGAGGAGACAAAAAATAAATATGAAAGAAACACATTTTAAAATATGAAATAAAGAAATGTATATAACAATAAGTATAAAATAAAATAAGCAAGTACTAAATAAAATAACAGCAAAAATAAAAGCCAAACTTAAATAAAAAAATAAAAGGTATAAGCAAAAGAAAATATGAAAAAAACAGCAAAAAAAAAAAAGTTTAAAAAAAAAAGTATAAAATATCAAAAATACCATAAAATACAATAAAAGCAAAGACAAAAGCTAAAATAAAAGCTACAATAAAAAGAGCAAAAATAAAAACCAAAATAAAATAAGAACTTTTGTATAGCAATTTATGACGTCAGAGGAGACAAAAAATAAGTATGAAATAAAGAAACACATTTTAAAATATGAAATAAAGCAATGTATATAAAAAGTAGTATAAAATAAAATAAGCAAGTACTAAAAAGAACAGCAAAAATAAAAGCCAAACTTAAAAAAAAAAAAAGGTATAAGCAAAAGAAAATACATGAAAAAAAACAGCAAAAACAAAAGTATAAAATAAAAGCCAAAATGAAATAAAAATAAAGTAATATCAAAAAATACCATAAAATTCAATAAAAGCAAAGACAAAAGCTAAAAAAAACAAAAAACAAAAAAACAAAAGCTAAAATAAAAAGAGCAAAAATAAAAACCAAAATAAAATAAGAACTTTTGTATAGCAATTTACAACTTCTGAGA
This sequence comes from Garra rufa, assembly GCF_049309525.1. Taxonomy (NCBI): domain Eukaryota; kingdom Metazoa; phylum Chordata; class Actinopteri; order Cypriniformes; family Cyprinidae; genus Garra; species Garra rufa. The sequence continues at coordinate 13,790,593 of NC_133366.1, forward strand.
GACATCTCGGCCATCAGACACTGTATGCATCCACTGTATTAAAAAGAGCAGCATGAACATTCTTCAAAATGTTTTTTTGTTAGAAAAAATTTGGTGTACCAGCCTGATTTTGATGGCAAGCAAAGTTTGAAAAAAACACCACTCTAAAATAAGTCTCTGGAAAGAGCGCAAATACAGTAAAATAGCACTTTTCTTTCAAGCGTGATGAAATCAGCAAGCTTTTACTTGTCAGTTGAAGAGCAGATGAATGAACGAGAGCGAAAGAGAAAGTGTGATTCTGTGTGGGTGTCCCCAAAAATAATAAACTCATAGAAAAAGACGACATGAAGGAACTTTATCAAAGGCTCCAGACACTGATGCAAACACACGTCGCCCACAGTTTAAAACTGAGCTTCAAAGCCCACATTCAGACAAAAAGCAGACAATACAACGTCGTAAAGAAATGACGCATTGTTTTGTTTCAAAGTGACACTCTAAATCCCATCAGAAGCTTCCTCATCTAATGAGGTCACTTCCTACTCCAAACATGAGCTGATCTACAACCAGCTTCCTCTTTCCCTAAAGTCATTAAACGGGTCTTCCTGCATTTACACATCTGGCTTATTGTCATTGTCAAGTCCAGAGAAGATTAGCATTTTTTGCACTAGTTTTAACTGGATAGAACAGCAGCAAAAAGGAGTGGTTTGTTGAAGCACGTGCACAATTCACCAGGCCTTGTCTACCACAAATGTGGGTTTTTAATAAACGCGAGCATCAATATCAAGTAAAAAGGCATATAGTTGGGTCAGCAGAATATTATACCAAATCAAACAGGGAGAAACTGTGCATCGCCACATGAGAACCATTTCTCTGTTGTTTTTAACAGCGAAATTATTTCTCCTGATGTGACATCAATTGGCCATATCATCTGAGGAAGTCACATTCTGTACAAGCTCCACTGTGGTATTCAGCCGCTACCAGAGACCGAACGACTGCAGATTTCAGATTATTCTATGGTCACCGCACAGTGTGACTTGAATGTGTTTAGGACAGAGAGAGAGAGGTGAGAGACAGACGCTGACCTAATGTGACTGCAACAGCAGACTCTGTATATGAGATAAACAGCTACAGACTATTTTATATTTCTGCTACATATACAAACACAAACTATTTTATAGACAAAAAATAAATAAATTTATTTAAAAAAAAAGGAATAATTCTCTCAAAATAATACATTTGGTGGTTTACTCACCACCAAATAAAAATAAATAAATAAATAGAACATGCATAAAGTAAAATAAGTATAAGTATGAAATAAACTAATGCATAAAAAATAAATAAATAAAATATAGAAAATGCATAAATAGCTATACAATAAGTATAACAACAAAATGTATATAAAAGAAAAAGAACAAAAATAAAAATAAAAGCTAAAATAAAGTAAAAGCAAAAATAAAAGCCAAAATGAAATGAAAAATAAAATAAAGGCAAAAAAATAAAGTAAATAAAGGCAGAAATAAAAATACAATAAAAGCAAAAACAAAAACTAAAATAAAAAGCAAAAATAAAAGCTGACATAAAATGAAAATAAAAGCTAAAATAAAAATTTTAATAAAAGCAAAAATAAATTTAAAAATGCAATAAAATACAATGAAAGCAAAGATAAAAGCTAAAATAAAATACAATAAAAGCACAAATACAATAAGCTAAAATAAAAATTTAAATAAAAGCAAACATAATTTAAAAAATACAATAAAAGCAAAAATAAAATAAAAAATAAATACAAAAGCACAAATAAAATAAAAGCTAAAATAAAAACAAAAACAATACAAAAGCAAAAATAAAAACAAATAAATACATAAAAAAGGCTTAAATAAAAGCTAAAATAAAAGCAAAGATAAAAACTAAAATAAACTAAAATAAAAGCAGAATTTAAAAAAGCAAAAACATAAAAATAAAATAAAATCTAAAATAACAGCATATATAAAAACTACAATAAAATACAATAAAAGCAAAAATTTTAAAAAGCAAGAATATTTAATAAAATAAAAATCTAAAATAAAAGCAAAGACAAAACTAAAATTAAAAATTAAATGCAATAAAATAAAAGCAAAAATTTATTAAAAAAAATAAATAAATAAAAATAAAATAAGCAAAAATAAAATAAAATAAAATAAAATAAAATAAATCAAATCAAATCAAGTATATTTTCCTGCCTTTAACTCCTTAATGCTGCTCCAGCATCACTGCTTCCATGGTTTGGAAAACAGATGGAAACCATACAAAAAAAATTGATTAGGGTTATTTTAATTAAATCATTTTAATTGTCGGGACTTAACATGCTGACTGCTTGGTTTGCTTGAGGTTTTAAGACAAATAAAACCATTTACTTAAATTAAAAATAAACACACACACACAAAATAACCAGCTATCCATCATGATCAATCACAAGTATTTACAACTCAAACACACACACACACACACACACACACACACACACACACACACACACACACAATTATTTGTTAATTCTATGAGTTATTAACCCCAATTTTCATTACAGGGCAATTGTTCCTTTAAATCTGCTACGAAATCATAAATAACACTCATAACTTTTTAATAAACTCACAAAAGACTCAAATTTACGACTTTCCTCGCCCTCCCTTGTTCTCCGTCAATCACTTCAAGGTGATTGTTGGCTTCCCTCATTTAAGACCTAAAAACATCCTTCAGCTCACCCGTATCTCCGCCCAGGGTTATGTTATAGTCGATCTTTAAAACAGTTTTATAGTTATGTGCTAATTAAAGGCTTCCTCCATATCCTCATTGAGCCAGGTGACGGCAGACATGCACACGGAGGTGCTAACAAACGCATGACGTACATGAGATGTACCAAAACTGGGTGTCGTCATGAGTCTGTCAGATATCGTTGCCTAAAATTACAGGTTCTTTTGTGTGCAAACACACATACACCCAGCCTCCCATCAGCAGACGGTGACGCAAGCAGACACGGTACGACTTAACCTTTTGCTGTACGCCGCTTTCACAACAGCATTCCACACATGCTCTAACAAACCAGTTTATCTGTTCAGAGAGGACTGGTGCAGAAACCTATTCGCTGACCTGCTGCTGGAAAGCAATGATTCTCTCTCGGTCCAGCACTGTACAACAAAAATAAGCCTGCTCCGGCTCTCACAAAGGAAGAGGAACTTATTTAGGGCCAACAGGAGAGGGTTTGGAACAACATAAGAGGGATTAATGACAATTTTCAAGTTAAGATTGCTTTAAAAGGGATAGTTCACTCAGTTCATGTCAGCAATTACTTTTTCCAAACTTGATCTTGCATGAAACACAAAGGAAGTCACATATCATAATGTCCAAGCCTTTGACAGCATTCACACTAATTGTATAAAAACCAGTTTGGACAATTTGCTAAGTATGTAGTTTTGTGTTTGGTGCAATTAGGAAAAGTTTGGAACGACTTGACCGTGAGTAAATGAGGACAATTTACCATTATTGGTCAATTCCCAAATGGCCAAACAATAGGCTAATATACCGTCCAAACCAATTTATTGGCAATCACAACTAACAAGGAAATCAAAAAGCAAAGAGAGAGATTCAAATCATCATCACAATGCTAAAATAAAATAAAACAGACAAAGATAAAAATAATAATAATAATAATAATAATAATAATACAAAACAAAATTAAATTAAATTAAAATTAAAAACCCACAGTGTTTTATTGCCTACAGAACAAGACATAAAATCAAGAAGCAAAGAGAGAGATTCAGATAATCATCACAATGCTAAAATAAAATAAAACAGACAAAGATAAAAAAAAAAAATAATAATACAAAACAAAATAAAATAAATTAAAATTAAAAACCCACAGTGTTTTATTGCCTACAGAACAAGACATAAAATCAAGAAGCAAAGAGAGAGATTCAAATCATCATCACAATACTAAAACAAAATAGACAAAGAATAAAATAAAATAAATTAAAATTAAATAAAATCCAGGGTCTTTTCTTGCCTACAGACCAAGACAAAAACTCAAATGAAATCCCAGGTGTTTTCTTGCCTACAGACCTGAGATGCTGAGATGGACTCTACCATCCCTGCAACCCCATATAGAAAACTGGAATTAAAAAAAAAAAAAAGTAGAAAGTTTTAATGTACAAGATTTTCACCAGGGTTTCTCAAACACTTCTGAACCAATGACTGCTTTCATTAGCCCCAGATCACCATAGGTGTGCAATTACATTTGCATTCTACTTTAATTTTAGCAGCAATATTATTTTCTTTTCATCAGCCTGAAAAACAGCGCTCTACACAATAGCTACACACGCTGTCTGAATGTTCAAATGCCCGTTTCTACCAGGCGTGTGTCTGTTTCCTCTACAGCGCCTGAACATTTTCCAAACGCATTAGCCGTAAACTGTGCAGGCCTGGGCTGAACCCGGCGAACTTAAACAGTAGACAAATGTTCAGTGCCTCTATCCGTTCTCCTCCTCGCTCTCTCTAAATGCAGCGCTGCACTCTTGGCCGTGTATGTTCCTTTGTTCAGTGGAGTGTCTGTGTCTGTCTAGTGAAGTGAGCTCTCCTGATCTGAGACCACCGCTGGCATGGATCACACTCGCTCCTGTGTGTATGTGTGCGTCTGCAGTGGAAGGCTCTCCTGCTTGGCTACCAGAGTTGGCATGGCGTTCCCGCTCACTAAATGCAAGACTAAACTCCTGTTTCTGTGTGTGCGCTGTTGGCATGGTGCTGCAGGCTTCTACAGGCCGCCAAAGGCCTGGCGCCATGGTGACATGATGTCAGACGACCAGCTGGTGAGAAGGGTGATGTGCACTGGCACGTAAGTGTGTGCACGTGCATGCATGCATTCACACACAAGCGGAGAAAATGAGCATGCTCTCACACACACACACACACACACACACACACACACACACACACACACACACACACACACACAATACAATACTTCATGTGCGTAAATGTACCACTACACATTTTAAATATCCAACTCGCAGGTTGCCTGAACAACTTCCCAACTAGGTCTTTGGGAAGCCTTGTATAATTGGCTGTTTACATAAGACTTGCATTTAAATACACAAACACACAAACTAAAAGAAAAGATGTTTCAAGTAGCGTTTAAAAATCTATATCTATATATATCTATATATATATCTATATATATATATATCTATCTATATCTATATCTATATCTATATCTATATCTATATATATATATATATATATATATATATATATATATATATATATATATATATATATATATATCTATCTATCTATCTATCTATCTATCTATCTATCTATATATATATATATATATATATATATATATATATATATATATAAAATATAAAATTTTCTTGCCTACAGACTAAAATAAAACTAAATCATTAAAAATCCAGGGTGTAAAAAAAGGACTGTTACTTAAAAAAATAATAATAATAATAAATAATAAAGGGTGTTTTCTTGCCTACAGACCAAGATAATAAATAAATACATCCATCCATACATACATACATAAATCCAGGGTGTTTTCTAGCATTCAGAAAAAAATACATAAAAATAAAATAAAATTTAAAAATCCAGGGTGTAAAAATAAATAAATAATAATAAATAAATAAAATAAATAAAACAATAAAATGTTACTTTTCAAATAAAATCAAATATTTTCTTGCCTACAGACCAAGATTTTAAATAAATAAATCAATAAAACAAATCACAAATAAAATAAAATAATTTAAAAAAAAAACACTGAATTATTTTTTTTAATCCATTGTGTAAAAAATAAATAAAATAAAAATAAAAATAAATAAATAAATAAATAAAGATAATAAAAATTGTTGCCAAAATCAAATCAAATCAAATAACCCAGTGTGTTTTCTTGCCTACAGACAAAAAATAAATAAATTAAATTAAAATTAAAATTTAATTGAATTAAACAAAACAATCCAGGGTGTTTACTATCATACAGACCAACATAAAATAAAGTAAAATAAAATAAAATTCCAGTGTGGAAAAAACAAACCAACATAAAAAAAATAATTGTTACTTAAAATAAAAGAAACATTACCAAATCATTACCAAATATTAGGGTTGTGTATCGAGAACCGGTTCCATTTTAGAACCGGTTCCAAATTTCCATTAACCGGGTATTCGATAAGACACGCGCATTTCGATTCCGCTTAACGATTCCCGTGTTCGCATTTTAATGTGATTTTCAAACGATTTAAGTGGAGGAAAGAAAAGAACTTGCGCATTGTTTGCGTGCAGCGCACACATCTGAAACGCGAGCACGGAGAACAGCGGTCCTGATGCGGGCTCCCGACCTGTGTCCGTTCTCGAAACAGTTCCGTGCATTTCCACTGCAGAAAAGGTTGTGCCGGCCCGGAACTGACTTCTCTTTCACATTTATTGACCTGTATGAACGAAATACGTCAGCATATCCTCAAACACAGCGTTTTTTTTTTTTTGTCTTGAGTGAACGTAAACAGATAAGAAAGAAAACGCATGTGTAACAGTATTCTTAGGTCTGTGTTCGGTGTTAAAGAGACAGCCATCTAATAAACGTGCCGCCTGTCATAAATGTTAATCAAAGAACAAAAGAAAATCATTAACTGACTGAATATCTTTTATAAATTTAATGAGGACTAATCAATATTTTATTTATGAAAAGCAAACTATGCAGTGTTTTTAAACTTTTGATTTCAATTTCTGTACCTGACATTTGTTCAGTTTTATTTATTTATGCTATTGCTAATTGATTTGCTCCTATTTTATTACTTGTCTTTAACAATTTAATGTTTGAAATTTATATTAGACTAGTTGTTTGTTTTCTGTGGTATTTTTTTGGTAAAACCATAGGCAAAAGACAGAATAAATATGTTTGACTAAAACTTTTTAATGGATTTTTTTTTTATCATATTGGAATCGTAATTAGGAATCGATAAAAATCGGAATCGATAAGCAGAATCGGAACCGGAATCAGAATCGATAAGATTCAAACGATACCCAACCCTACCAAATATATATAAAATAACATAAAATAAAATAAAATAAAAGAGGTGAATAAAAGAAACATTACCAAAATAAAAGAAAAATCTATTTGATCCCAAGGCCACATTTCTTATTTTTATTTAGCTGAACATAAATAACTTAAAAAAGAAATCAAAATTTGAAAAAAAAAAAAAAAAAATAATAATAATAATAATAATAATAATAATAATAATAATAATATATATATATATATATATATATATATATATATATATAATAATAAACTATAGACAACAAAACAGCTAAATTACTAAAACTGGAATAAAGCAAAAACTGAAAAAATTAAAATAGTTAAAAATATAAATAAAAACTATAGTAATCGCAATGATACTAAACTATCAGTCACTGATACTATTACTTGTTTTATGCCATGTATCTAGCATCTAGAGGTATTTTTATAGCAAGAACAATAAAAATAAATCTGTGAAATAAATAAGTAATTGATTTTTAATGAAGCTACATGAGACTAAATATATAATAAATCATTTACAGAGAAAGATAAATTTTCTAGATTTTCTGCTGTTGAAACTTCTATAAACATCCGTTACAGAGCTTTCTGAGGGAAAAAAGCTGTCTTCCACAGAAGAAAAAGTCTTTCCGGTTTGGAACAACATCTGATCAACATCTTGACCCGTACCAAACTGATACTATGGATAGTATGAACTACTTCACATGAACTACCGAAAACACTCCTGCAATTTTGCAATTCTGTTTCATATAGATCCAGACTTTCAGAACACGCACAAAAACACAGACAGACGTCCAACAAAATGACACTGTTAAATTCGGGTCCATTTAGCAGGTTGGCACACAAACCCCCCACACACACTTCTGAACTGGCACACAGATGCTCTGGCCCAAGCTGCTCTTGGCTTGGTGGGTGCAAGCTGGCACAGCTGGACCTCTCCACATCCCACAGAGGCTGAAACTGTGAACACACACACACACCATAAATGACACAGCTTTAGGTCAGCAGTGCTCCCCACCGGTATCATATCCTTACAACAGGACTGAAAAAAGAGAGATCAGTGTTGTTAGCACATGAGATTATTTCTAAAGATGAAAATGAGTAGGCAAAAAGGCAAAAGCCAACGAAAAACCTTTTTAGCACCTTTCCTTGGTAGACTCAAGCGCAGCCAATACAGCGAGTATAGCGCCAGAGCCGAGATGCAACTGATGGCACACTGTATTTACAGCGACACTGCAAGTAAGGAACAACTGACGACAGACCACTGAATTACTGAAAATATCAACAGACTGGAAAAAATTCTACCATTTCCACACCTCAAGACATTGTTCACAATCATCAGGTTTTTCATCCCAAGTGTCCTTTGCTAATTCCAAAACATCATTTTAAAGCTCAAAACAGAGGCTTGAGCCATTTATATGTAAACTAAGGTGGTCATTAAAGAAAAAGAAAGCAAGATTAAAGGGATATTTCACTCAAAAATGAAAAATCACCCCATGATCGAGCCAACCTAGGTGTATGTGACTTTCATCTTTCAGATTAATACAACTGGAGTTAAATTAAAAAATGGCCTGGCTCTTTCAAGCTTTATAATGGCAGTGAATGGCTGCTGAGATTTTTAAGTCAAATAAAGTGCATCCACCCATCATAAAAAGTACTCCACATGGATCCAGGGGGTTAATACAGGCCTTCTAAAGCAAATCAATGCGTTTGTGTAAGAAAAATATTTCTGTGTGTGACCCTGGACCACAAAACCAATCTTAAGTAGCACGGGTATATTTGTAGCAATAGCCAAAAATTCAGTGTATGGGTCAAAATGATCACTTTATCTTTAATGCCAAAAATCATTAGGATATTATGTTCATGTTCAATGAAGATATTTAGTAAAATTATATTTTGTATTATTAAAAACTATATCAAAACTTAATTTGTGATTAGTAATATGCATTGATAAGAACATCATTTGGACAAGTTTAAAAGCGATTTTCGCAATATTTTGATTTTTTTGCACCCTCAGATTACAGATTTTCAAATAGTTGTATCTCAGCCAAATATTGTCCTGTCCTAACAAACCATACATCAATGAAAAGCTTTCAGATGATCTCAATCTCAATAAAAATAAAAAAAATCACTTTGTTTACCCATTTATTCATTGATATCTTTCCTGTCTCCATGTTGAAAGAAATCAGAAGTGAGGTAGAGGTACGTCCTTTAGCTTGAGGCTTATTAATTTCACTTTTGGTATGCTATTAAAAAACTAATACGCGAGCCCAGCCCAGGTGACAAAAAAATAACACAAAAGTAACAATGCATTACTTCTAGTATGTCAAATTGATTAATATCGTATCCAAAATAAAAGTTTGTATTTACATAATTAGGTGTGTGTACTGTATATATTTATATGCATATATAAATACACACAGTACACACACATTATGTAAACAAATTTTATTTTGTATGCAAATAATCGTGGTTAAATTCATATTTCAGATTTTTGATTTAAATTATATACAGTTGAGATCTAAAGCTTACATACAACTTGCAGAATCTGCAAAATGTTAATTATTTTACCAAAATAAGAGGGATCATACAAAATGCATGTTATTTTTTTTATTTAGTACTGACCTGAATAACATTTCACATAGATGTTTACATATAGTCCACAGGAGAAAAGATTAGTTGTTTATAGTTGTTAATTTATAAAAATGACCCTTTTCAAAAGTTTACATATGATTCTCAATACTGTGTTGTTGTTACCTGAATGATCCAGCTCTGTTTTTTTTTTTATTTAGTGATTGTTGTTTATAAGTCCCTTGTTTGTCCTGAACAATTAAACTGCCCACTGTTCTTCAGAAAAACCCTTCAGGTCCCACAGATGCTGTGGTTTTTCAGCATTTTGTGTATTTGAACCCTTTCCAACAATGACTGTATGATTTTGAGATCCATCTTTTCACACTGAGGACAACTGAGGGACTCATATGCAACTATTACAAAAGGTTCTCACTAATGCTTCAGAAGGAAAAAACATGCTATAACAGCTTTTTGAATTTGAAGATCAGGGTAAATTTGACTCATTTTGTCTTCTGGGAAAGGAATATCTTCTTTAGCTTTTGAAGGGCAGTACTAAATGAAAAAAGAAAAAGATATTTAAGCAAAATAAGAAAAATGCACACATTCTGCTCAAAAGTTTACACCCCTGGCTCTTAATGCATCGCTTTTCCTTCTGGAGCATCAATGAGTGTTTAAAGGACGTTAAAGAACGTGACATCTGGAAATCCTGTAGAATTTAACCAATGAAATGATGACTTCAAAACTGTATGCATCAGACATTCAACCAACGGTCCGTGGGCGTGATGTCTGAGGCTGAGACTACAGCCCACCTGACACTCAAAAAAAACGTGGAGAATATGTAAGCCAAGACAGACAAGATGGTTGGGGGCTTTGTCTACATGAATCAATACGACTTCACAGTCCCACTGCGTAGTAGCTCTAACAATATTACAATACAAAAACAAACACCAACACCGTCTGTACAGGAGGTAAAGGAGCATCCCTGATCCTAATACCTAATTCCAAAAATAAGCTTGGCAACATAGCAAGCGCTCTAAGATTAGCAGAGCAGTATGGTTTCGCACAGAGAATAAAAAGAGTCTTTTTGGTCAAAGCTGCTCTGGATGACAGCTGTGAGGTTGGACAGATGGTGTGCTGGCCTGTAGGGGAGAAGCCAGCGAGACTGTGTCAGGACAGGGTTACTTGGTCACCAGTGAGAAACCGTGAGACCAAAAAGCTTATTTCTGCAGCACAGCGCCCAGCGGCCATGATTAGCATTTAATGACGCTTGCATACTGAGAGCACTACTCTCGCAGACAAATACTGTTCTGAATACTGCTAGCCAGTAAGAGTCTACAAAGTCTTGAGACTGCTTACAACTACAGATGGCTAAATATTTTTTGAAAAACTTATACTGATAAGAAGAGTAAAATGATAAGACAAAAAAAAAAGTTTGCATCTCTAGGGTTTTAAAATATATTGCTAAGAAATACACTGCTAAAACAAGAGCAAGTGCAAAAAATGAGGGTTGCTATCTCCAGGATGTTTTTAAAACACTTTCATACTGATATAAAAAGGCTTCCAGTTAAAACGCTAGAGATTTGATCATATGTGTGCACTTTACCACTGTATAAATGTGGTTAGCAGGAGGTAGAAGCTCTTGCTCTCTTCATTTGCTTGAGGCTACAATTTGGCTAACAGAGTTGGTGAACTGCAGGTCGATTTAATGCTGCTAGATTCTGTCTAAGAACAGACAATGATTACACTATTACACAACACTCAACTTATAATCTGCAAATTTAAACTACAAATTAAATTTAAGGGCATTTTCTGAACTGTTTAATAGATATACTCCCCAACACTCAACTAGCAAACCAACTACAGTAAGGTAAGATGAAAAGACTGAAGAAAATCATTTAAAAACATACTACGGCAAAACAAAAATGATACCAGAAATGATTTAAACATACACTGTTTCTGAACGATTACTGTATTCATATACATTGTTATAAAAAAAAAAAAAAAAATAGCCAAAACCTTAGTTCTGGTCTTAGTTGGTCTCCCAGCCTGGACAACTGGTTTAGAAAGATGGTTTTAGAGGCCATTTTTTGGCACAGGCCCGTTTTAGTTTTTTTTTCCCTAGCAGGAATGGTACTTTTTACCCTGGAAATCCAGAGATCTCACGAGAGCACAATTTGAATTGTCTCTGCAAGACACTCTGGCCTCGAGCAATGATGCATGTTACTGCAATACGTAAGCAATTGTGGGAACCAATCAAATCGGTGTATCTGATGTAGGCGGGCCAGAGGCAAGCTAAGCTGATGACGACAGCGCTGCGACGTACGGAATCATTTAGTAAACATTGAAAGAGATCTATTCTACAGATGAAAATCAGTTGTTTGAAACGGCTTTGGCCGCTACAAAAGAGGAACAGAAAGCCGCGCTCGAATCGTTCCTTTGCAAGAAGGACGTTTTTGCTGTTTTGCCGACTGGATACGGCAAGAGTTTAATCTATCAGTTAGCTCCGCTGGTAGTTAAGCACGAAGAGGAACAGATCCGAAGCGGGCAATGCCAGATAGCACTCGGCAGTCTCGAGTCCTGGTTGTTAAAAAGGAAGTGGTGATAAATGTTATCGAACAAGGTCTACCGGGACAACCTGATCGGGATTGTGGTGGATGAGGTCCATCTCATTTACAAATGGTAAGAGTCACTTGGTAAACTTACTGTAACGAAAAACGGAACTATTCAATAGTAATACAGTAGCCTAACTTGAACAGGACGATGTGTCTCGCTGCTGAATTAAACGCTAATGCTAGCGTCTATCCACATATTAGTTGATAGTTAATGAATAGTTTGATCGGACCTAATTGTTTTAATGAGATTGATTCGGCTGTCGTAATTAATAGTTATTAATCTTGTCACATTGTTTATGTTATAACATAAACTCTATGTTCACCGTTGCTCTGGATACGTCACACCATGTATTGTTGTGATTGGTCTGGAGTTATCCAATTGCGTGCAGTGAGAATTTCAAATGCATGCTTGGTGCCGCCCCTCGAGTTAGGTCCTTTTCATTGCTTGAGGCCAGACCCATAATCTTAATAGATTAGGGTCTGGATTTTTCCAGGCTAGGTACTTTTAAAAAAAGATTTTTTTTAAAAAACCTGAAAAAAATACTATACTACACTTTAGTAGCACTATGAGGTCATATGTGATCCTGGACCACAAAAACAATCATAAGGTTCAATTTTCTGAAATTGAGACTTATCTAAAAGCTGAATAAATAAGCTTTCCATTGATGTATGATTTGTTGGGACAATATTTGAGCGAGATACAGCCATTTAAAAATCTGGAATCTGAGAGAAAGAAAATCGCCTTCAAAGTTGTCAAAATCTTTGCAATGCATAATGCAAGTTTTGATATTTTTATGGTAGAAAATTTACAAACAATCTTCATGGAATATGATTTTTACTTAATATCTCAATGATTTTTGGCATAAACAAAAAATTGATCATTTTGACCCATACAATGTATTGTTGGCTATTGCTGCAAATATACCCATGCTACTTACGACTGGTTTTGTGGTCCAGGGTCACATATAGGCTCCTGCTTTGTCTAACAAACTGAATTTTATTACACTGAGTTCAATCTATGTCAGTCTACAGGAAAGTAATGCATTTTAGGCCCCGTTTAAAAGTTTATTTTTGGGTAATCTAATGACAAGTGGTCAGAAATTTAGATCACATGTTTTGTGATCCAAACCTACCCATCTGTCAATCCACCATTGCACTCATCCGTCAATCAAGCAATGGTTTTAAAATTTGCCATTTATGTGTAACTTAGGGTGTGTTCACACTTGAAGTTCGGTTTGTTTGGTTCATTCTTCCGGACCAAAAAGAAAAATGATACATTTGGACCTGGTCCGCTTAGCGTTCATACTGGCATTTTTGACAGCGAAGCTAAAGGCATAGTGATATGTTCACAACCAGATTGGTCGGGTTGAATGATGTATATTTCATGACGGAACTCACTAAAAACTCCAAACACAAGGAAAAGGTGCATTTGACTTAAAGGGATAGTTCACCCAAAAATGAAAATTTGATGTTTATCTGCTTACCCCCAATGCATCCAAGATGTAGGTTACTTTGTTTCCTCAGAAAAACACAAACGAAGATTTTTAACGAAAACCGGTGCAGTCTGCCAGCCTTATCATGGACGTGGATGGGCACCAAACCTTTAAAAGTAAACAAAAACATGCACAGACAAATCCAAATCACACCCTGTGGCTCGTGATGATACATTGATGTCTTAAGACACGAAACGATCGATTTTTGTGAGAAACTGAACAGTATTTATATCATTTTTTACCTTTGATACACAGCCACGTCCATCTGTCATGTGCACGAGTTTGGCATCAGTCACGTCACGAGCACGCGCTCTAGTGTAGAATACGCAAACGACGTAAGGGGAAATCAGTGAAAAGTCCCGGATGAGTTTGCGCAAACTAATGTAATCTTTTCGCTTTAAATCGGTTTAAACAATCAGGATACGCGCAAGTAATTACCATTTTGAATAGCCGCTATACCCACAATCTCTGTGCTCTGTGTAAACAATGAGTGTCGTATACATGCGACAGATCGCTTCCGGCGTTTGCGTATTCTACGACAGAGCGCGTGCTCATGTGACATGACTGATGCCAAACTCGTGCACATTACAGATGGACGTGGCTGTGTATCAAAGGTAAAAAATGATATAAATACTGTTCAGTTTCTCAGAAAAACCGATCGTTTCGTGTCTTAAGACATCAATGTATCGTCACGAGCCGCAGGGTGTAATTTGGATTTGTCTGTGCATGTTTTTGTTTACTTTTAAAGGTTTGGTGCCCATCCATGTCCATGATAAGGCTGGCAGACTGCACCGGTTTTCGTTAAAAATCTTCGTTTGTGTTTTTCTGAGGAAACAAAGTAACCTACATCTTGGATGCATTGGGGGTAAGCAGATAAACATCAAATTTTCATTTTTGGGTGAACTATCCCTTTAAAGCGGTGCTGCATGTGTATGACATCCAAGTACCCATTCACATATCGGTCGAATACACAAATGCCGCCTGATGGACTAAGTGCACTCATTGTTGCGTGCATATGATTTTATTTTCACCACCTGCGAACTCACTGTTTTTGGTTTGTTTAGAAGTATTTGGTCTGTGTTGCGTTCATATTTCATTCGAACCGCACCAGAGTTTGTTTGAAAACGGACAAGACCCATCTTTTTAGTGGTCTTGGTCCGCTCCTTTGGTGCGCACCAGGCCAGGGTTCGGATGGCAGCGTTCACACTTACTCAAATGAACCGCACTAACAGAGCAATCGCACCGGAGTTCATTTTAATCGAACCAAACATGACAAGTGTGAACACACTCTTAAAAAGACTGAAAAACTATGGAAAACCCATATAATTAAATGTAGAAGGTTTCACTGAGGCTCTACAGTGGATATGCAATGACACGGATCATGAAGCATACACATCTGAAGTTTAGCAAACGTATTTCAACCACAAGAGAGACCTGTTCGTAACTAAAGTCGATCACAAGTGGTCGCAGGAGACATACTTGAGACATTATGCATCTCACGTGACCACTTGTGATCAGAAGCACCTAGATGGATGTTAACACCAGGTGTAAACAGGGCTTTTGAATAGCAGTGTTTAACAAAAACATTTAACGTGCATATTTTGCAAGTGCAAAAATGTCCAACTCTCAGTTTTGGACCCAAAAAGTTGGCGTGAAATGAAAATACAACCCATTTATTTCTAAATGCATGTTATTATCTTATGAATGATTCATCCATGCATGCACTTAATTTGACAAATTTAGCTAGTAATTTTGAATCAAATTTAATGCAAGTTCCCATTCACATCTGCCTGCATCCAATCAACAACCAATATAACCAAGTACCTAGCCTACTTTTTTCTGCTTCACTCAGATCACAATAGAGAAAAAAAAAGATCTGCCGCTACCTCCATTAAATCACAACTTTAAGAGACCAATTATAATGCACACATGTAATTATTTGTATTCTCAAATATAATAAGACAAATCTATTTAGCTCTCTATGAAAAGCAAAAACAGTCTGAACATTTACACATGCAAATCCTATTTTTCCAAGAGAAACCAGCTCATTTTAAACAAGCACCCTGCTTGTTTGCTTCCACTTTATGCAAAACAAGTATTTGGATTTTGGTCGAAACTACTCCAATGAACTCAGTGTTTTATCACATCAACCTACAGGTTAAACTGCGATCATTATAAACTTTCAGAAATTCGTCAGTGATAAATGACGCTCATAATTTAGCGAGGTCACCCTGGCAACAAGACAAGCAATAAAGAAAAGTATGACCAGCTCCGGTTAAAGGGCAGGATTTCCGCTGTGGACAGGGGGGTTTATAAAATCCTCCTCCACATTTATCAAAATCACCTTTAATTATGAACTGCAAAGGAAATGCAAACCACAAACTAACATACACAGACCTGAAAGAGGGGATGGTACTAATCAAAGAGCACACAAGCAAACGGGCAAGTCATCGCAAGGAATTCACACAAAACCCATTCACAGACAAACAAGCGCTGTAAACTATTCTCGCCATACTGGTTCCAGACGAACAGTGACAACATCCAGCTCAAAGCACACACATTAAAGACTTTTACACTGGCACTGAGCAGAACAGGCATAAAGGCTGTACCAATGATTTCAGGTTGGGATTCTGGTTGTAGGTGTACACGCTGTACACAGAGAACTTATCTTTCCAAGGTCCCAACTCACTCACACACAAACTTTAATACAGTCCTTTACCTTCGAAAGTACACAAACCACATTCAACACTACCAGACAATAACACAGATATATCCTACTTCGTAGACTAGAAATACTTCATACTTCAAACACAAACTTAAAGTACAGGGCAGGCAAACATCCGCCATTCACTCATATACTCACAAGCCAAGTACTTACATCGAAAATCACTGTTTACTTAATTCAGACTACGGTTTGAACACTATGAAAAAAAGTATTTGTTGTATTAAAATGCACTGCCATATTAGCTTTACAGGTTATAACATGCCAGAAAACAAATTATTATTTTGAAAATCAATTATTCTATTGATTATCAGAATGACTAATCGACTCACCAATTTTTTTTCCCACTGATTAATCGCTACGCTTTTATGTTTTGCGATTGAAATATTGAGTTACACATATTCTAACTAATAAATAAAACAAGATAAATCTCTTTAAGACATTTGTACACTTTACTGTGTGTCTGTCACTAATGATTATTTTGGTAATACGAGTAATCTGTCAATTATTCTGACGATTAATAATAAGTAATTGGAAAATTTAAATTCTTTTTGTAGTAATAAAAAGTGAATAATAGCCTTTAAAATGAATGAAAATTCATATATAATAGCAATGAGGTAATCAAGCATCAAAAGCAAATAATCATATGCTTTGTTAAACAAAACTTAAAATACATAACATATTATAAACAATAGAGCTAATATACATTACACATTATAACAAATGCCTGCAGAAGGCCCCAACAGCCTGACAATTGTTTTTACAGCATTTAATTCAAACGTCCACTTAATCTGTAATATTTGGCCATTTCTTTATGATTAAAAAAAAAGCTACAGCCACTGTAATTTCTTGAATATGTGGACATCAAAACTTGTAAACTTAGAGTGAGGGTTTGAGCTTTTATTTTGAAAATCGAAAAGAACAGTTAGCATATTGAGAAAGGTAATGATGTATTCTCCTGTGTTTATGTAGGTTTATAAATGATTTGCCTTATAAATCTGATGAAATGGCACACGTTGCGTTCCCAGATTAACGTTATAATAAACCCAAACGAGTTTGAGACACTCCAAACATGTAAATGGTAACAGTTTGTGTGGAGCAGCATTTACTATGAACGGAGCCACTCTGAGACCTAAATATATGTAAATAATTAAAATGCATTTATTAAACCTGCATTGCATTTATTTAATTCAATTATAGCATTTGTGATTGTTTTTTTTTTTTAATGTGGAATGTGCCACTTCGGCTATTTTGTCGATTACTCGATATGATTTTTTTTAAATCGAATGCTCAAATAGAATCGAGGAATCGTTGCAGCCCCACTCTACTGGTTCGGCCTCATTTGCACTTATTATTAATTTTGCACTCTACTAGTGATGCGCAGGTCTGGGGTTTTTTCAAACCGCGGGTCCCGCTTTTATGAAATTATTTGGCCCGCCCCACACCACACCCACAACCATTAAATAGACATACTATTGTAATCTGTAATTCAAATGAAAACAGCCTTTATTTCAGGCCGAAAGTGATTGGAAACATCGCCCTGTAAACTGGCGACAACATACGATTACGAATATGAACCATAAATCATGTCATATTAATAACAAGATAATCAGTGGTGTAACGTTAGTGGTGCCGGAAGAAAAGTGGGTATAGCCTACGCTTCATTTATGAATTTCGTTTTGAACTTTCTATTTGAACGCATTCGTTTACTGGATCCTTGGACTGAAAAGTTTACAGGGGTTCGCTGGTTAAAGGAATTTCTGATCGTAAAAACCTGCTTCTTTTTATATGTAAGGTATTGTTTTCGTTATTATGTACTGTTTCGGGCGCAGGCGCATCAGGCTTAATCATCAAATACAGTTCAAAGCAAGCCGGCGCCACGGTCCTGACTGCATCATTACTGTCTTTATTGGGTGTTTTTAGCGAATATGTACATTTATTCACATATGACTGGATGTGGTTGACTGTCCTGATTTTGGCTAATGCAGCACACTACTGAATAATGCGCATCAGAGAATGATTTAAAAAATAGGTATACGCATAGCCGCCTGATAAAGTGGGTATACGCTGTATACCTGCGTACCCTCCACTACACCACTGTAGATAATGATAAACATTTTCAACATTTACAAAGCAGCGTTTGTATTCGTCTAGGCTAAACATTTTTTTTTATTTCAAATGTGTATAGGCTTACAGCCTACGCTAAATAACCACTAAACTTTTGTTTTATTTAACAGGCAGAAATGTTCATTTAGTGTTTTCACGTTCGCTGTGCAAAAGAAGAATGGCATCCACTGTACCGGGGTTTAATCTATTTCGCCTCGACTCCAGAACCAGCCCAGCAGAGCTGAACGTGCGCTCGCTTGAAGCGCTCATGGCTGGCGGCGGGAGCTGCTATAGCGCTTGCGTGTCGTGACGTGTTGATAACCTTATTAAATAACTTAAAATATGAAAACAGATATTCCCAAATATTAAATATAGGCTATAGGGAATTGCACGCAACATACATAGCTTTTTTTTTTTTTTTTTTTTTTTTAAATGACCCGCCCCAAACCGCCCCTCAAATAAAGTGACAATTTCTTTACCCGCCCCAACCCGACCCGCGGGGTCCGCGGGTTATGAGACGACCCGCGCATCACTACACTCTACATATTGTCGTAAGTGCCACAACTTCTACTGAACTGCATTTTTTGTCAACATCATTGATAATGGCAACTAATTGTTTCAGCCCTTATTCAACAAACGCTATAAATTGAAACATTTTATAAAATTCAATTTGGGGGGAAAAAGAGAAAGAGAGAGAGAGAGAGAGAGAGAGAGAGAGAGAGAGAGAGAGAGAGAGAGAGAGAGAGAGAAAGAGAGAGAGAAAGAGAGAGAGAAAGAGAAAGAGAAAGAGAAAGAGAAAGAGAAAGAGAAAGAGAAAGAGAAAGAGAAAGAGAAAAGACACTTTTATATATACACACAACTCAAAAGATTGTTTAAATATACTGTGCTAAAAACTTAAAACGTTTCATCTTGGGAACATCTTACATAATCTTAAGTCCTAAAGGTTGTCCAGACAAAAAAACATTGTCTCCTGACATTAAAATTTCGGCAGACCAAAAACATTTTACAGAAAAATTTGAGCTACAACATTGACATTTTGGTGGTTCATCTGCCTTCAATGACTCAGTCTAGTATGGCCTATACTGAAATAAAGTATTAGTTTCCCCAAAGTGACAATGGCAGCTTATTCAAACCTATATGACCTTCTTTCTTCAGTCGAACACAAAAGAAGATATTAATCCAAATGTCTAAGCTGCTCTTTTAATTATAAAGAAAATAGATTGGCAAACAAGGAAGAAACCCTTTAAAACATAAAATTAGTTTTGACTTTGTCTAAGTATTCATGTTTTCAAAACCAACATAAGAATGATTTGTTTATTCGAGCATCACAAACAATTCAAAGTTGTTAACGGCTACAGTTTTTGTTGGCCAAAAGACAGTAGGTTGCTAGCATCAGTCACCGGTAACATCTGCCAAATATGAAAAAGGGACAGACACTGAAATAGCAAGACACTAAAATTGCATCAGAAGAAACAATCAAATCAATGTTTCCCATAAACTTTCTCCCCAACTCACTTTCACTTAATTGACGCGTTTAAATGTAGCAGATAAATTCCATACATGCTTCGCAACAGTGAAAATAATCATCGTCAAGCAAAATAAATTCAAGCAGCCTATGTCTTATTAAACTTAAATTATATTTTCAGAAATAAAAAAAAGTGAGCGATGCTTGCTTATGCAAACTCAACGCCACAATGCAAAACAACGTTGTGTTCTTTTAAAACGTGTTGCTACATGGATGGGATTTTCACACATTTATGCACCAGGAGGAAATCCACAATTGTGCTTAAATGAGTAGTTAAGTCAAAAAATTAAATCTGTGTCATCACTTTACTCACTCTCATGACATTTTAAAGAATGTTCTTGACATTCTCTTCCACACTATTGCAATTAACCAAGCTTAACCAAGAATATCTTTGGACCAAATGTGCAATATCACAAATCTTCTGAAGCCATTCGATAACTCTTAAAAAGTTACTGTCTTCAGCAAATATTTAGAATGAATTGGTTGAGCCAGTTCACAAATTGGTTAAGTAATTCATTCCCATTGATTAACTTCAATTTTGGTTTGTCTGACACACAAAACTCATGATACTTTTACTTTAGTTTTGTCTCTATCAGTTGTGACAGCATGGAAAAACACAGCCAAAACATTGCTCAAATGTTTCCTTTCATGTTTGACGGAAGAAATCAAGTTAATAATCTTTGGGTGAATTATTAATTTAAAAACAAAAGCAAATCTCTCCTCAATAAAACTCACACACATCCATAATCTCAAGCATGAGAAATACTAATGCCTACTTATACTTGTATATATATATATTCTATCAATAAATATACCATTCAATTCAAATCTTGTGGGCTGGCTTGCTCCTTAAGAGACTCAAATAAATTAGCAGGGCTAATTAACTTTTGTGAAAAAACAACTGATTTGATATAAAAAATAATGCTTTCTTTACAAAAAGTCTTAAATGTGTAAACCCGTAAGTGAACTTACCTTGAACACCCCTCAGGTTTCAGAGTCTCCTGTTCTCCCTCATCTGAAGACCATGCAAATAATTTCCACTGTAAATAGTGTGTGTGAATTTGTAAGCGCCTCTTCTCTTGTAGATTAAACCAGTGAGCTCAGGAGATCACAGACTCTATCCGAACACCTGTGGAGAAAAAAGCAGTTCAGAGTCAGACCACAAACATACACATAACCGCAGAAGATCTGAAGATAGTGCTAGATGTTTGACGGTGGTAGAGGTTGTTGTGTGATTTTTCTTATTTGAGCATTTATTCTTAGATGTCAAGTAGAATTAGCTGCACTCAGATTATGTGCAAGTCATAAAAGCAATGATGAGATTTCATGGAAAGTGCAGAAATGAGGGCAAAAACAGGAAGCCGTTTTTTGAAAGTGTGGTTCCAAATAACGCCAATGCAGTTCGACATTATTCGGCAGCAAGAAACTAAGATTCAATAACGAAAACCCAAACTGTTCTTATATCACAGTATGCAATATTTCAGACAATTCGGTATTGGGCTTCTCTTTATTGCACAGTAACTTGGGACAAATACCGGGCATTATTGCTGAATGCTGTGGTGAGGCCAAGCCAAAACGAATAGAAGGCTTGCCAGAATAAATCTAAGAAACATTAGAACTTTCCCTCCTTTTCAATCGCTCTAACGAACATCACCACATGCTAATTCTTGACAAAACCAAACCTACGGCAGCAATTACATGACTCACTTTGTGGATAGGTACAACAAGAATTCCATTCTCTAAACACACACACACACACACACACACACGTTAAAAGAATGGGGGAAGATTTCCCTCAGGTCTGCTATGTTGTAGTCTACAAGACTGACAAAGTACATTTAAGGTTCAGATCACAACCATAAGTGATTTTAGGCAAAAATGAACATGCAAAGCGGTTGGTTCATAGGCTCCTAAACACAGTAGTTAGGTTAGATAATATCTTCCTTCTTAAACTCAACAAAAAGCATCTGTATTTTAAAGGTCAGCCCTTACCAAGAAAAACACTGTAATTTATTACCCCTAATAGCATACAGCCAGCAATTTAGTACACAATCCGTGTATTTATTCCTGACTATAAAACAAATTTGATGTCATTAATAAACATACTTCCTCATCAATATCCAAATTGTGATCAAAAGTCACAAGTCAAAAGTTTACAAACACCTTGCAGAATTGGCAAAATGTTAATTATTTTACCAAAATAAGAGGGAAGAGTTGTTGGTTTTTTTATTTAGTACTGACCTGAATAAGATACTTCACATAAAATACGCTCATATATAGTCCATGAGAGAAAAAAAAAAAAAAAAAAAAAAAAAAAAAAAAAAAAAAGAGTTGAATTTACAAAAATTGTCCTGTCCAAAAGTTCACATACACTTGATTCTTAATACTGTGTTGTTACCTGAATGATCCACAGCAGTTTGTTTTGTTTTAGTGATAGTTGTTCATGAGTCCCTGGTTTATCCTGAACAGTTAAACTGCCTGCTGTTCTTCAGAAAAATCCTTTAGGTCCCACAAATAATTTGGTTTCTCAGTGTTTGTGTATTTGAACCCTTTCCAACGATGAACGTATGATTTTAAGATCCATCTTCTTACACTGAGCAAAACTGAGGGACTTATATGCAACTATTACAGAAGGTTTAAACGCTCACTGATGCTTCAGAAGAAAAATAAACAATGCATTAAGAGCTGGGGGGGGGGTGAAAACTTTTGAAGATATGGGTAAATGTAACTTATTTTGCAGTACTAAATAAAAACATATGATGAATGAAATATGTACACATCTTCATTCTGTTTAAAGTTCACACCCCTGGCTCTTAATACATTGTGTTTCCTTTTGAAGCATCAGTGAGTGTTTGAACCTTCTATAATAGTTGCATATGAGTCTCACAGTATGAAAAGTCCTCAGTATGAAAAGATGGATCTTAAAATCAGTGTCATAGTTGGAAAGGACTCAAATACACAAAATGCTGAAAAACCAAAGAATTTGCGAGACCTAAAGGATTTTTCTGAAGAATAGCAGGCAGTAGAGGGAAAACAAAACAAAAAACAGCCATGGATCATTCAGATAAGACCACAGTGTATTAAGAATCAAGCATCTGGAAACTTTTGAACTGGGTCATTTTTATAAATTCAACTATTATTTTCTCATGTGGCTATATGTAAACATCTTTTAAGTGAAATATCTTATTCAGGTCAAATAATTAACATTTAGCAGATTCCGCCAGGTGTGCGTAAACTTTGACTTCAACTGTAAACGCCACTTTAAAGACCAGTGTTTAATGTACATCCATAATGCACTAAAAGTCACTCAAGTTCAAACCAGGGTAACCAAAGGTTGTAATACCCATAAATAAAACATTCAAGGTTATACATTCATACTTAGAAACCACACCCAGCAAACATAGGCTTTCCTTTTGAAATAATATCACAAATATTCAAAGTATGAGAGTTCCTTGACTGTGACAACCTTATCTATATTGAGCCCAGCTCAAGCACAAAAACTTCCTAAGGTCAAACGCATATTGACAGGATTATGAACAAGACCTAGTTCAAAAACACCTTGGTTGCTTATGTTTTTGCTCATTTGTGATACACCCTGCTGTGTGCAGGCCTGAGCAGAGTTAACTAGCCTCTCTCTAGTAACCCAACACAGATACCTGCACACAGAGGAAGCTAATAGACAACAAAACACCATTTATATCTGCAGCCGAGTTGCGTATCACATTTAGCTGGATATACGGTTTCAAAACGAGGGTTTTAGCAACATTGTAAGAAAAGTAAATGAGGTTTGATGTAACAATGGAGTGCTGTAAAAACACGCAGCGGCGGCCTCACGAACTTCCTTGTAACCTGGTGGATTCTCTGAGGAGGACAAAAAACCGAGGAAAGTTGGGGAAGCAACGGCGTTCGCGAGAGAAACACTAGTGTTTTGAACGTATATCCCCGTACGCACCGTGCGTAAACGTTTTAAGATGAATAGTTGAGATTTGTGGCGATTAAAAGTAAGTATGTGAGAGGGAAAACCGCGGGGTGGGAAAACAAGCTTCCTTTAGCATCTCCAGCCATAATGGCATTTGCAAGAAAGTTATACGTGCCCTACTGAATGCATGCTGATTCCGAAAAATATATAACACAATCTTTAACTGAGAGCGCTTAGAGTATACATTGGTAACGTTAAAAACCAAATAACCCGAAATGAGTCATTCTTTGGGGTTTCCTAAGTATAATTCAATGGGAGCCAGGCCAATCGAGCATGGAAGAAAAGTATGGACGAAAGCAAAACAAATCTTACCCATGTTGAGCACGGCAACAGCGAATATTCCACACAAAGCACTTTTCCCATTGCATTTGCAATTGATAAGATAAATCAAGGTTCCGCGAATTCCATTCCCACTGAAAAAAAGTGAAGTTATTCCACAAGCGAGCGCATTCCCCTCATTATAATCCTAGAGGTATCCCATTTTCCAAAGAAAAAATTCAAGAGCATGGATGCCCGAGCCTTCTCGCTAACAAAGGGCGCCGACAATCCTAGGTAAAAACCCCAAGAATCGGTGTAGGAAAAAATCTCAGCTCCGGACTACAAATGGCCAAACGGCAGATCCAAGACGTCCCAAACTTATGCAGCCCTTTTTTCTCTCTCAAAGAAGTTGTTCCTGTTTCGCCAAAGCTTGGGGGAGGGGAGCTGTTTTATCAAGCTCCTGGCCAAAGAGAGAGAGAGGGAGAGAGCTTAAAATCCTGCAGGCTCTTGTGTGCTAGAGATCCACTGGAATAAACGCTTTAAATCAAGCCTGCAGTGTATTTGTAGAAAGAGTGATATGCGTTAAAAATAGCAGTGGATCAAATAATAACCGCAGCTGGCTGCACCGACACAAAGATCTCTTATGAGAACCAACGTCGGTCCTTATAGACAATGTATCGTAACGCTTGATTTTTTTGTTATATTACTCGACATTATATGTTTCAGATGCGAAAAGGATACTCTATTTCCTTTATCCTTTGGACTGCTCTCCTTTACAGTGGTTGGGAAAAGCCGCTATATTTTAATGGTGAAAAGTGTGCGGTTGGAAAAACACAGAGGGGTGTCCGATTCCTCGCGACGGGGCTTCGCGAGCGACTCGCTCTCCCCAAAACGTGCTAGTCACAGCCTTTCCTTATGAAACACGGGTGATTAAAATAGCTCACGGCACTAACATGGCTTCCCCCATCAGAAATAAGCGAGTGCCGCTGATGTGTGCTCACCTCCCCCCCTCTTTGATCCGGCCGGATGGTTCAGTCCATATTGTGATAAGTAGCAATTCTAGGTCAGGTTGACTCGCCATTGAATATAGTGACTGACGGCGGAGATCAATTCGAGCGAATGTGCTCTCAATCCACCCGAAATTCTTTGTCATTCAAATGAATGGCTAATCAACGCAAGGAAGAGCTCACTTGTGTAGTAAGGACATGTTGAATACTGCTGTGCAGCTGTTTTGTTGAGTGAGACACTGAGGTAAGTGGTGTCAAAATTGCAGTCACATCTCCTTTAGTTTAAGTGATCTTGCGAAAACATGTCATATCATTTTGATAATTATTATAACAAAGAGAAAACATTAAAGCATTAGTTCACTTCCAGAATAAAAATTAACTGATAATTTGCTCAGAAGTTCATGTCTTTCTTTCGTTAGTCAAAAATAATGTAAGGTTTTTAATGAAGACATTCCAGAATTTTTCTCCATATAGTGGACTTAAATGGTGCCCAACGGTCCAAATTTCAGTTTCATTGTAGCTTCAAAGGGCTCTACACGATCCCACCCAGGAATAAGGGTCTTATCTAGTGAAACAATCTGTCATTTTTATAAAAACGCATTACATAATCACGCATGCGTGATGTAGGCGGAAATACCGACCCAGTGTTTACAAAGCGAACGTGCAAAGAAAGTCAAACACCCTTTACAAAAAAAGTAAAACAACGTTGGATGATTTTTAAGTTTTTGGTCTCCCCTACCTTTCTGAACCAGAGTACACAGATAAAGAACTACCCGCTAAGACTTTTAATTTATAAAAATTTTAATTTAGCTGGATAAGACCCTTATTTCTCAGCTGGGATCGTGTAGAGCCCTTTGAAGCTGCATTGAAACTGCAATTTGGATCTTCAACCTGTTGAACCCCATGCAGTCCACTATATGAAGAAAAATCGTGGAAAGTTTTCCTCAAAAACCTTAATTTTTAAGGAAGAAAGAAAGACTAAACATCTTAGATGACATGGGGTGAGTAAATTATCAAGGAAAGTTTTATTCGGGAAATGAACTAATCCTTTAAACTTTATATAGAGATTGGTTTTCAGTCAGGTTCAGGTCCCTGATAACAAATTACAGAGAGAAACCCGTTCAGACTGAAAAGGAGAGTAACAAAAACCACCAGCAATCCAGACCAGCTCACACAACTTCCACCTGTCTAGTGTTTAATGTGATACATTAACAAAAATTATCCAGTCCTTACACATTCCACAAGTATATTCCCTACTATGTCAAATAAGTATGGTGAGTCTGAATATGCAATATTCATAACAATATAAATGGAACAAGTAGTGCATCTGTGCATCCAAGTGCAGCATAAAAAATAATAAATACCACCATTTAAATAAATACATGTGACCCTGGACCACAAAACCAGT
The DNA here is from genome assembly GCF_049309525.1 of Garra rufa. NCBI lineage: Eukaryota > Metazoa > Chordata > Actinopteri > Cypriniformes > Cyprinidae > Garra > Garra rufa. The sequence goes on from NC_133366.1 coordinate 13,817,316, forward strand.
CATAAGGGTTCATTTTTTTATATTGAGATTTATACATCATACAAGCTGACTAAAATAAGCTTCCCATTGATGTATGGTTTGTTAGGATAGGGTAATATTTGGCTGAGATACAACTATTTGAAAATATGGAATCTGAGGGTGCAAAAAAATCAAAATATTGAGAAAATAGCCTTTAAAGTTGTCCAAATGAAGCTCTTAGCAATGCATATTACTTATCAAAAATTATATATGGTAGGAAATTTACAAAATATCTTCATGGAACATTAATTACCTTTAATTAATATCCTAATGATTTTGGCATAAAAAATCAGTAAGTTTGACCCATACAATGTATTGTTGGCTATTTTTGTGGTTCAGGGTCAAAAATACTTTAATATATAATTTGTGGCATGAACAAATAATGTAAATAATGCAAAAAAATGCATCTTTTTCTGATGATAGTAGGATAAAATATGGCATTTCTGGGCAATTAATACTAAAACACCCGTGGCCATAAGTGGTCATTTTGCATTAAGAAATCCAGATAGTGTCTTTTGTCCATTTTGAGGGCACATAGTTCATGTTAAACACATTCCCACAAGATTATACCACAGGTCCAGCAATCTTTCCCAAAATCTTTTGCTGATCCCATTTGGCAACACATAATCCTTATATCACCCCGCTCCACTGAGACAAAACTTCATGCAAAACCAGAGAGCGGCAGAATACAAACGGATTTCATAAGTATAATCTGAGTGCGAGAGCAGAAATATATTTACTTACTTAAACAACAAGAAATTGCTATTTATTCGAGCCTGAAATAGGGAGCGAGAGAGCATTAAAATACATTTCTCTTAATTTTGACGACACCAAAACAATAACTAGTGAGCGAGCGAGCGAGCGTTCGGAGGTGACAGTATCTGTTGTTCAGACTACAGAATATTAAATGCTGAGGAAGAAGAGAGGTGAGACTCGTGGGATTAAATGCATTTGCTGGCAATCTAATCCTGAAGCGTCACTACCACCTACAAACCCAAGCGATTCCATCGCCCCGTTTGGGGGGGCCGGCTAAAAACAACAGCACAAGATT
>NC_133366.1:13818884-14023414 GCF_049309525.1 Garra rufa
AATAAACAAACTTTTTTATCCAGGTAGCTTCTTAACAGTTTAATTAACTTACTTAAAAAGACTCTCAACTTGAAAGAGAAACTTTCTGTAACAGACTTGCTAATACCTGTTACAGCGCCTCTCGTGGCAGTGACCCGTCAAATCCGACTTGTGTATCTAGAAGCCTTTATGTTCACCTATTTTGGACATTACTGTTGATTTGACACAAGCTTTTTTGGATGCTCTGATAATTACAATGAAGATGTATGAGGAACATAAGCTCTTGGAGCCATATGGCACAGGTGTGTTTAACCATCAAGTGTCACCATGTGACATCTGGTTGAATGAGAAACAGAATCTGGTTCAGATTCAGCTGTCAAGATCGTAAAGCCTGACACATAAAATAATAACAGTAAGAGTAAAATATATTTTCAAAACAGAACAGTTTAAATGAAATATTAAAAAAGAAAATCCTCAAAAACCTAATATAACATATAAATAGTACAATTTATGTACTATTTTGTACATGTTTTGTCTATAATCACCACTTAAATTTTTCTTTAACTGTCCCTTCTTCTCTTCCTGCTGTTTTCCCTCTCTTTTTGCTCTTGCCTCGTTCCCTCCGGGTCAAATATCAACCGCTTCAGCTGCATAAAAACGCATAAATGTGTTTTGAAAAGAACAATTAACATGTCATCAACATGCCACTTAATACCAAACAATTTAATCAAGCACCATAATTTATTCGATAATAGCATATCAAAGCTCTGAATTAAAACGAGAGTTATCAAAATGAATTTCTGCGTAATTGTTGTTTACCAAATTAAATAATACATTTACTTAACTTGAGCAAGTTTTTTCTAATCGTACATTAATTAGGGAAGCTTGCGTGATCAAGTGTGCAATGGTTGATTTTTTTCTCAGAGCTGCAGTGTGAGAGAGTTATGATCTCTCTTTAACTTTTTTTGGCTCAAGTTTGAAGGAAAGATTTTTTGGCCGCGGTCATATCCGTCTCGACAGGACAGAAGATCTTTCGACTCGGCACAAACGTCACAGCAAAACAAACTTCCTTTGCTGGGCCCCCACTCCTCCTTTTGAATTTATTTCTACGATTTTGGCAGCGTGCATAGCTTAGTTGCACCATCCATCCTTGTCTGTCCCTCTCTCTCTCTCCGTTTCTCTAAAGTTTATTTCCTTCTTGCCACTCTACCCTCCTTCCCCCTTCAACCTCTATCTCATTCATCTCTGTGTTACGCACTCTGTCACTGTAATAGGAAACATTTCTCTCTATCCCTGGTAAACACTTTTAGATTTACACAAAAAGACTCAAGAGCAACACCAGCAACATAAATGCCTCACGCTCGGTATAAGGCAAACAATTTCTTGTCACAATTATTTTTTTCTAATATAAAAAGTTCTACAGAAATTGTATGTGAAGAGTTAATAGTATTATAGGAGGGAACCGACATGTATTAGTCATTGGCCCTTTCCCAAATTACGCCCTCAGCTCATCCAAATTCAAAGTCTTTTTCTTTCGACAGCCATTCGCAATGCATATGTAGATAAAATTCAATTCAGTAGTTTTGGTGGAGATCCAAACAGCCATTGCATTCCAGCACCCACACAAGTCTCTCGCGGCCTTTGCCTAAGCCATGAGATGTTATCTTCTACCTGTCTAGCACAAATGGATGTGCTTGTCCCCCACTGGAAGGTGAGGACTGGACCACCAAGGCTGTGCTGATAGGGGGGTTTATACATGTCATCTGTTCAGGCAGGTATCCAGTCATTATGTGGTTGTAGTTCTGCACGCCAGCCCCTATGCCACATTTCAGACGCAGGTGTCCCTGTCTTCTGCCATCTACACTTCTAGCTCAACACAGTGGACACGAATAGTCATCTAAACCTAATAACCATTTACACAGACTGTATCTGTTTGCTTCCTTCTCACGTTAACCATTGTCTCTGAGTGTGTATGTGAGTCTCAGACGGTGTTTACTGTAATGTAGCTGTAGCGGTTTGTGGTTGTCAGGGTGGCTGAGGAGGCCACTGTGGCGTTTGCTAAACAGACTTTGGTTTTCTTCACTCAACAACACATTTATGCCCACATCTTTTCTCTCAGTCAGCAACGCAAGAGCGGTTTAAAGAGCTTTAGCGTTTTTAATAGGTGTCCTTGATGTACTGCTCCTAATCACTTGGATTTATTAAACGGTAACCACACGCTAGAGTTCCTAGTGGTTAACAGACTGAGCTTGTAACCAAACGATAGCAAATTTAAAGCTTTTAGGACAATTGTGAGGTCTTTCTTTCTTCAGCTTTTTTCTTTCTTCAGTTTTTGTGGAAAACATTCCAGGATTTTTCTCAATATACACTCTTAAAAATAAAGGTGCTTCAAAAGGTTCTTCACAGCGATGCCACAGAAGAACCATTTTTGGTTCCACAGAGAACCATTCAGTGAAGGTCTCAAACTCAGGCTACGTTTACATTAATCCGGATACATTTGAAAACGGAGTTTTCATTTTAAAACGCTCTCCGTCCACACTAGCGTTTCCAAGCGTTTTCCAAAAGTTTCTCATCCACACTGAAACGTAGAAAAACATCAAATTCACCTTACTGCGCATGCGTAAAGCCTCCAAAATTATACAGACATAATAAGTTTTCACGCAATTCTTCTGGCGGGATAATTTACGGAAATATCTCATCCTCCACTGACGCGTCTATATCGCGCTCATTCATATTTTATCTGAAAAAGCAGCTGTCGTCATGTTTTTTCAGGACAGCAAAAGTAAATTTTCTGTCATCATTTTAGGACTGTAATTTGAAGAGTGTAAAAGGTAAATCTCTTTAGCAGCTGTGTGACAGTGAAAAGCACAGGCACAATTACTGGTGTAAACATATATCTATTGGTACAATATGCGTCACATGACTAAATATGCGTCATCGTTTTCAAAAGCCTCCGTTTTCACAGTCCACACTACAACGCGAAAACGGCGTTTTCAAATTTATCCACTTTGGCCGGAGTTTTTAGAAATAATCGTTTTCTGTGATAAAAACGGGGTTTTCGTGTAAATGAGAGGCCAAACCGCAGGGAAATATCTGCGTTTTCCCTTCGTGTAAACGGGGCCTCAAATCCTGGAGGGCCACAGCTCTGCACATTTTCGCTCCAACCCTAATCAAACACACCTGATCCAGCTAATCAAGGTCTTTAAGATTAGAAACTCCAAGCAGGTGTGAGTTGGAGCTCGTTGGAGCTAAACTCTGCAGAGCTGTGGCCCTCCAGGAATTGAGTTTGAGACCTCTGCTCTATGGCATCGTGAAGCAGTTTTCTTTCATAGAAGAACGTTTTTTGTCTAAATGGTTTCATAAAGAACCTTTAACATCTGAAGAACCTTTCTGAATCGCAAAAGTTTCTTTGTGGTGAAAGAAGTTTCTTCAGGTTCTAAAAAGGTAAGAAAGAGATGGTTCTTTAAAGAACCGTTGACTGAATAGTTCTTTGTGGAACCAAAAATGGTTTATCTATGGCATTGCTGTAAAGAAACTTTTAAAGCACCTTTTTTTAAGAGTGTACACGATCCCAGGCGACGAATAAGGGTCTCATCTAGCGAAACGATTGGTCATTTTCTAAAAAAAATGAAACATTTATATACTTTTTAACCACAAATGCTTGTCTTGCACTAGCTCTGCAATGAAGGTTAAACATGGTTAGTTCTTTTCTGTGTACTTCAGTTCAGAAAGATAAGGTAGGGCAAAAAACTCCATCTCATTTTCTCCTCTAGCTTCACAATTGTCTGATTTCGATTTTTTTACCTTTTTTTGTAAAGGGAGTTTGACTTTCTTTGCACGTTCGCCTTGGTAAACACTGGGTTGGTCCTTCTAGTCAATGTCATGTGTGACCTTTCCAGCATGACTAGCTAGTGCAAGACGAGCATTTTTTGTTTAAAAAGCATATCAATTTTCATTTATTTTAGAAAATTGTTTTGCTAGATAAGACCTTTGAAGTTGCATTGAAACTGTAATTTAGACCTTCAACCTGTTGAAGTCCACTATATAGAGAAAAATTTTCCTCAGAACCTTAATTTCTTTTTGAGTGAAGAAAGAAAACCGTGGATGACATTCACAAAAAAATTACAGATTTAGATAGATTTTATAGGAAATACATCAATGGAGGAAAGAAAACTGTACTCGCTGAACCATTTATTGGGGTGTTTAAAGCATACTCAGAAAAATGTTGACTCTGTGAAACACAAATGTACATCAATACACATTAGAATCAGTATAAGTGCCTCCCTGCAGATCTGGGAACAGCTCTAGAGAGCCCCTCCACCCCATGGGCAGCGTGACTCAGCAAATCCTGGCAAATAGGCCAGTCAGCACGGATGCCAGTCAGTCACTAGGTCATCAGGCCAGCCAGCCAACCAGCCGGCAGGATGTCTATATATACTGCGCAGAGCGAGCGTGTTGAGTCTGATAAATAATTGAAGAGCGCAGTCATTAGCCTAGATTATTTAGCTTAAACGCTGGCTTCCATCCACCACAATCAGAAGTCATTACCTCACAATGAGCAGGAGGAACATTCGAAGTTACGAACCAACACATGCCAATCAAACGGGGAGGAATAGATTGTGCCTGATGCCGGTGGAGGGAGGAAAGAACAGCGGTGCATACTCACAGAAACGCTGTTAGGAAATAAAGCTGTAAGGTTTATGGAGGTGTACAGCAAGACGAGAGAAAGATATACCTCCCAGCCACCCTCAAACAGCCTGCTCTCTACTGGGCCCCTCGACCCGCTTGGAGGATCGCCAGAATACATACATACAAACACACTGTCAAACCCACAGCACATCCAGAATTTCTAAAAGACACACAAAAATCTTTTTCAGGCAGAGAAAGGCATATAGGCACACACTCAAACTACTAAACTGCACATTTATTACTGTATTTAAAAGCAGTTATAATTTGTATCATAATTTTTTGATCTTTTGAAATAGGAAGAGGAAAAACAGCCTTCCAGGATTGCAACAGTTAAGTAAATACATTAATAATAAAGTAATTTAATTGTTTCGTACATACTTAGCATTTGAATCAGCATTTTCAAATGAATCGAGTTAATGATTCAATGACTCTCATCGACACAGTCAACATTCTCTCAAACTGCGTTTTTGATAACACACTGCGATTCTCACTTGTGTGAACAAGCACAGATTTGCCTCAGATTTTGCTTCCATTCAGCTTCCATTTGTCATCCAGTCAGGTTGTAGTGGTATTTAACAGTTGGGAGCAGGGTTGCCAGGTTTTCACAACAAAACCCACCCAACTGACCCTTCGCAAAAAGCCTGCCTTCCTTAGTTACTGTTGTTATGTCTGACAAACAGTGCCACTTTCACACTACGCATCATGTTCTCACGCAGTGAAAAATACATCACAGAGCAAAGAAGAAACTGACAACACGCCGACAGACAAGTTCTCAGCTTTAAAATGTCATAATTTAAGAAATAAATACAGATTTGTTCACTTCCAGAACAAAAGTTTACAAATAATTTACTCACCCCTTGTCATCCAAGATGTTCATGTCTTTCTTTCTTCTGTCTTAAAGAAATTGTGTTTTTTCAGGTTTTTTCTTCATATAGTGGACTTCTATGGTGGTTTGAACTTTCAAAATGCAGTTTAAATGCAGCTTCAAAGGGCTCTAAACGATCCCAGCCAAGGAAGAAGGGTCTTATCTAGCAAAACAATCAGTTATTTTCCAAAAAAAAATGACAATTTCAATACTTTTTAATCTCGAATGTGTCTTGTCTAGCTCTGCGTGAACTCTGTGTATTCCAGTTCAAGACAGTTAGGGTAGGTTAAAAAACTCCCATCTCATTTACTTCCCCAACTTCAAAATCGTCCTACATCCTACAGTTTTTCGACCTACCCTAACTGTCTTGAACTGTAATTGTAAATTGTTTTAGAAAAAAAATGATTGTTTAGCTAGATAGGACCCTTATTCCTTGGCTGGGATCCTTTGAAGCTGCATTTAAACTGCATTTTGGAAGTTCAAACTCACGGACACCATAGAAGTCCACTATATGGAGAACATTCCTGAAACTGTTTTGAGGAAATATTTTCCTCAAGACATGTCTTCGTTACGACTGAAGAAAGAAAGACATGAACATCTTGGATGACAAGGGGGTGAGTACATTTTTGTTGTGGAATTGAATGTGTCGTGACACACTTTATTACATCAATGACGCATTAACTGATCGTCTTTCTTTATTTACTTAAAACACACAAAAAAAAAACATGAATGAACATAAGAACGTATTTTATTTCAACTGCGGAAAGACGTCAATACACACCATTTTTCCAGTTTAAGTTCACCAAAGTTGATCTACTCTTCTGTCTGATTTGTTTGTCAGACAGAATGGCAGCAGATTCTACATTGTGATTGGTCAGATCGTCTGTCAATCAAGCTGTTTGCAAAAACTAGGGGATCCCTCTGTAAAAGTTGTGTTCCGGAGGTTAAATACACATTTTTTTGCAGGGTTAAATTCGCATTATTGGGCCGCTTCAACCCACGACAACAATGTAAAAGTAGCCCAATTCCACGGGAAAACCTTGGCAACACTGTTTGAGAGAAGTAGCTTTCCCGCAAGTGGGCGTGGTTTCAGCACCGACATCGAACACGCCCCCAGCATTTGAGAGCAGAGAATACTGCTTATTTTTTCAAGATTTGGATACCTTATTTTATTTACTTTTATTTTATTCGAATTTTAATTTGTGACCCTGGACCACAAAACCAGTCTTAGGTCGCACGGGTATATTTGTAGCAATATTCAACAATACATTGTACAGGTCAAAACTATGGATTTTAGTTTTATGCCAAAAATCATTAGGATATTAAGTAAAGATCATGTTCCATGAAGATATTTGGTAAATTTCCTACTGTAAATATATAAAACCTTAATTTTTGGCTAGTAATATGCATTGCTGGGAACTTGATTTGGACAACTTTAAAGGCAATTTTCTCAGTATTTAGAATGTCTTGCACCCTCAGATTCCAGATTTTCAAATAGTTGTATCTTTACCAAATATTGTCCTATTTTATTCATTATATTTATTCAGGTTTCAGATGATGTATAAATCTCAATTTAAAAAAAAACCTGACCCTTATCACTGGTTTTGTGGTCTAGGGTCACAATTGTGTCGAACACTGTTGGAACACTCCTCAACCAATCAGATTGGAGGGTCACATTATTATGCAGGTTTTTCACCAATTTCACATGCAAAAATGTGCCAGAAATAACAGATCAAATTAGCGATATTTAAAACAAAGATAACATTTTATTGTAAATAGTTTTATGATGAGAAGTCACTTTCAAACCAAGCAGCTTTCTGTTGGTCAGCGTAGCGTATCCTTTGCAAAATTTGTCTGGGGTAATCTTTTGCCCTCAAGAGAAATACCCAGATTCCTATTGAAACGACTGGAATTCGCCTGCTAAAATTTGCCAAAATACGGTAAATGTGACCACACAAGTCACAAAGGTACAGCAGCAAACAGTGTGTTTAATTGGAAAAATTGTCATGTAAGATAAAAAAAAAAAAATGTTTTTGGTGCAATAAGCTTTATCTAATATTATCACATGACACCAGGGGGAAAATACAATTATTATTATTTTTTTAATCGATGCTCTTACTCTCTAAAAAACAAGCTCCACGAATGCAGATAGTGAATATGACTTTCTCTTTTCCTTTCTCTTCCGCCCATCTCTCTCTCTTGCAGGTCTCTGTCCCCTTGATAAAGAGCGGTTTGAATATCAATGAGGTTTATTCTCTCCCGGGTCTGCAGCCAGCTGTTATAGAGTGAGCGCCATTCTGCTGCTATTTTGAGGCAAGATGCGTAATTAAAAAATCAATACCTTCCGACGAAACCTTTTCACTATACACAACCATATTGACCTTGTTAACGTACATCCTGGTTCACTTACATGCAAACGCACAAATACCTCAAAACACCAATTCTTTTCCCTGCTTATTTTCGAATTGTTCTTACTGCAGACATGTTAAAAGCAATAACCAGATCTTTTTGTAAATCTGTGAACTGTATGTCCTATGCGAATGAGATGGGGAGTAGCACCCCTGCAGTTATCGCTGGCACTTGAAGCTCGGACGCACTCGTCTGTTGTGACAGCGACAAGACGTGGAGATCTCTGTATGCAAATAAGATGTAAACAGACCATCAGGGAGCCATCTGTGTGGCTGGAACTCCCCGTGGGGGCGGGGCCTCTGTAGCCAGGGAGATGGGCGAGCGAATGAAAGTTCACAGCATCGGTTAGGGTCACCAGTGTGGACCTCTACGGATGTAAACAGAAGTGTTATTACCTCAGTCTTTGGCCGTTTAAGGGCCACACTGACATGGCCGTGAATTAGTGTTCGTTTAGTGCTTACAAATGAGTCGACTGTCTACTATGCTCTTCACACACACAATGGGGAGAGCTTGGCCAGGCCCTTGTAATTAACTATCCTAAACGAGGAAGGAAAATGAGGTTGAAGGTTAATATCTACAAGCTTTGTGTGGATACAACATGCTGTTCCATCAGCGCTAATAAAGATTGTCCTTTCATTCTGACCTGAGTGATACTACTCTTAATAGGCTGGTTTAAAGCTGGGTAACTTAAAGACAACATGAAATGGCATCCGTGAGACATTTAATGTCTGTAATGTGTCACATTTGAGCATTCAGTGGGAAATAATGTGGTGTGCTTGGGTCTTGAATTGATTGATTGAAAAGTGGGTGTTCGGTGCCAGAATAGAGCCATGGTGACTTGAAAATAACACCATTTCATCGCAAAGGGAAGTAATTTAAGAATATTAAAATAAAAATGATTTACACAATGCTGTTCATAAGTTTGGCATCAGTAAGATCGTTTATGTTTTCTAAAGAAGTCTTTTTTTTTCGCATCAAGGCTGCATTTATTTGATTAAAATTACTGAAAAAATCAGTAATATTGTGATATATTATTGCAATTTAATATACTTTAGAATAGAATTTATTCCTGTGATGCAAAGCTGATTTTTCAGCATCGTTACTCCAGTCTTCAGTGTCACATGATCCTTCAGAAATCATTCTAATATGCTAATTTATTAACAATGTTGGAAACAGTTGTGCTGCTTAATATATTTTTTGCACCCTGTGATACTTTTTTCAGTATTCTTTGAATAAAACGCTAAAAAGAACAGCATTTATTTAAATTGGAAATCTTTTGTAACAATATACACTACCGTTTAGAGCAAAGCTTTGTTAAATTGAAAAAAAAAAAGTGATACTAAAGACTTATATTGTTAAAAAAAGATTTCTATTTTGAATAAATGCTGTTCTTTTGAACTTTTTAATCATCAAAGAATCCTGAAAAACGAATCACAGGTTCCAAAACAAATATTAAGCAGCACAACTATTTCCAACATTGATGATAAATCAGCATATTAAAATGATTTCTGAAGGATCGTGTGACACTGAAGACTGGAGTAATGATGCTGAAAATTCAGCTTTGCATCACAGGAATAAATTCTATTTTAAAGTATATTAAAATAGACAATCACTCATTTAAATTGCAATAATATATTACAATATTACAGTTTTTTCGGTATTTTTAATCAAATAAACATAGCCTTAATAATAAATCAGCATATTAGAATGATTTCTGAAGGATCATGTATATTAGTAGTATATTAAAGTAGACAATCACTAATTTAAATTGCAATAATATATCACAATATTACATCACAAACTGTATTTTTAATCAAATAAACAGCCTTAATAATAATGATTTTGGAATAATGGCTGATGAAAATTCAGCCTTGCATCACGGAAATATTTTAAAGTATATTGAAATAGAAAACTGTTATTTTAATTTGCAGCAATATTTCATAATATTACTTCTTTTTTTGTATTTTTTAACAAATACTTCTTTGAAAACATTCAAATATATATATATAAAACAATTTTTCATAATTTTTTGTTTTGTTTTTCTGCTTGCACTGTTGAATGCTGCAAAATAAGAAAAGGCACAATTATTAAGTAAATAATTTGGATTCTTATTATCTAGCTACAGAGGTCCAGCAGTCAAGTGGAAATGTATTAATAAAGCATATTTAAAAGTTGACCCAAAGTGCATAATTCTGCTATTATAACAAATACTTTTGGTGCTCAACCTGTATAGTTGTATGTACCATTAAGGCCAGAAGTCTTTTTTGGGGAACATTTTGTGTCTCTGCGTGTACATATGTGAGCTGGAAGTTTTTGCTGTTAGCACTGGAGCTTGTTTCCGAAACACACAAGCATAGTGTTCCAGCAGCACACCCTCTCATGGAGGGAACAAGCTAAAAATATCACACACACACACACACACACACACTTACAAGAAAGGCAAGGCACTCTCTCTCTTACACACGCAGAGAGTTGTTTGCCCCCTTTTCAACTACTTAGTGTTGCCGCAAATGCCCTCTTAGCACAGAATAAGACCCAAACCACAAATGACTATCATTATTTATTAAAATCATTAGTTCTAGTAAAGTAGTAATAGTATGCAGTTCAATCTTTCACCCTAACCTTCACATATAGTTTTTCTCTCTCTGTTTGAATTAAGCTCAGCACCTTGACTCAACCTTGCCTGAGGCTCTATACCTCCCTAGACCAGCAGATGAACAGCGTAGACCACCAGCGTTACATTAGTGGTTTAGAATTTAAAGTCTGTATGGAGCGCTTTTCTTTAAAGTTAATTGATTAATTGACTTTAATTCATTCTATTTTAGACAGAGTTTTCCATTAAGGTGCATCCTAGCTCATATGATTATTGCATAAGTAATATTTGATTAATCCTTTAATAAACCTAAATGAAGTGTTTACATTCCAGATTGTGATGGGTAACGATCCAAGCAGTGAACACAGAAGTTGTGGGCTCAAATTCAAGCAGTGTTGACCCAGGAACTGAGAAGTACTATGATTTTAGCCCTATTCTGTCACCGTTCTTCCCTGTAGCGTGACACTTCCCCATGTTCCGCCCCTGGTAATTCCAGAGAGTCTGTCCTGGCAATTAGTGTAACCGAAAGTCACTTTAAATGAGGATGTATGTGCTATAAAGCAGAGTGGCTAAACAGATTGCCTGTTTAAAATCCGGACAGACCATAAGAGGTTCCAAATATCATGTTAACATTAAACTATACTCCAAATAACACCAACCCAACCTCATGTCTGTGGTGATATTTCCTCAAAATGATATTATGTTGCTTCCTGCACATTTTGTTACACTTTCAAAGTGGAATGCCTAGAGAGTGGTGTTAAAAGCATCATTAGTTTTATCCGAAAATGGATGAACATAAATCTGGCAACATTTCATTCTGTTTGTTGTTGTAGATATTATGGCAGTTGAGAAATGAAATGTCCAGTGAGTAGTGCTAAAAGGTTAATGCGCTATCACGTTTAAAAAAAAAAAATAGCATACCACTACACTAAACCTAACTGATAATGTTAACAGCAAACACAAGCAATTTTTTTACATGCTTCTACAAGTTCTGCATACCCGAGCATGATGCATTGCAGTGCTGTACCAGGTGAGCTACCAAGCAAGTTTACTACATCAGAAAAGCTATACATATGGAGATGAATATATGAGATAACAATGAAAATGTATTTGTTTATGAATCATGCATAGTATTGTGCAAAAAACCTTGGAAAAATATTAAATGATATTAAATGAAAATCTAATCATTTGATAATAAGCAAACTGTAATGAAAAATATAGAGTGTTTTTGTTTTAAGTGTCTTTATTTCAGTGTTTTTGCGAGCAAACGTTTTGGGTTTAGCTCAACTACTGGGTTCAGCCAGTTGGGTCATTTTATTGGATTTTTTTTTACATTTTTACCCTGGTGCTTGGTAGTTTTTCTGCGCTCTAAAATACTGGGTTCAGCCTGTTGGGACATTTTATTGGATTTTTTTTAACATTTTTACCCAGGTGCTGGGTAGTTTTTCTGCGCTCTAAAATACTGGGTTCAGCCTGTTGGGACATTTTATTGGATCCTTCATTTTAATTTTTACCCAGGTGCTGCACTTTAAAAATCTTAGGTTATTTTTTTTAACTCAAATGCTGGGTTCAGCCTGTTGGGTCACTCTAAAAATGCTGGGTTATTATTTTTTTACTCAGATGTTGGGGTCACCCTGTTAGGTCATTTTATGGGGTTATTTCTTTTTTTGTTTTTTTTGTTTTTTGTTTTTTTTTACATTTTTACCCAAGTGCTGGGTAGTTTTTCTGCACTCTAAAAAAAAGCTGGGTTATTATTTAACTCAAATGCTGGGTTCAGCATGTTGGTTCATTTTATTGGGTAATTTTTAATATTTTTACCCAGGTGATCGGTTGTTCTTCTGCACTCTAAAAATGCTGTTCTTTTTTAGCTCAAATGCTTGGTTCAGCCTGTTGGGTTATTTTATTGGATTCTTTGTAATATTTTTATCCAAGTGCTGGGTAGTTTTTCTGCACTCTAAAAAAATTTTTTTTTTTTTTTTGTATATGTTTTGTCTCAAATGCTGTGTTCAGCCTGTTGGGTCATTTTATTGGATTTTTTTATTATTTATTTTACATTTTTACCTATTGGACTTTCTGTACTCTAAAAATGCTGGGTTCAGTCTGTTGGGTAATTTTATTTGTTCATTTTTAACATTTTTATCCAGGTGCTGAGTAGGTTTTTTTGCACTCTAAAAAATGTTGGGTTATTTTTTCTTAACTCAAATGCCTTTTGGGTCACTCTAAAAAAAATCTAGGTTATTATTTTTTTACTCAGATGCTGGGTTCACCCTGTTAGGTCATTTTATTGGGTTATTTTTTTAACATTTTTACCCAAAAGCTGGGTAGTCTTTTTGCACTCTGAAAAATGTTGGGTTATTTTATTATCCAAATGCTGGGTTCAGCCTGTTGGGTCATTTTATTGGGTTATTTTTAACATTTTCTACCCAGGTGCTGGGTAGCTGGCCAGTTGTTGGTTCATTTTTACTGTCAATACAAATGATGAACCCCCTTACACACCTACACAGCACTGCGTTAGTGTAACCCAACATTGGGCAAACTGTGCCAAATCGAGTAAAACTGGATACATTTGTCAGCTGTCATTTTCTGTTCTCTCCTGAGAGAAAACTTGACTGACGGGAAACTTCCTAAACACAATTAAGGTATGTATTACAATGTATTCCTATCAAATTATTACTGTATAAACAAGAAAACATCTGTAGTCTCACATATGTCACCCTGGACCACAAAACCAGTCTTGAGTAGCACAGATATATTTGTAGCCATAGCCAAAAATATGGGTCAAATGTATGGGTGAAGCGATTTTCTAAATATTTTGATTTCTTTGCACTCTCAGATTCTTGTTTTTAAAATAGTTGTATCTCGGCCAAATATTATCATATCCTAACAAACCATACATCAATGGAAAGCTTATTTATTCAGATCATGTATAACTCTCAATCTCAAAAAAAAAAAAAAAAAAACCTTATGACTGGTTTTGTGGACCAGGGAATCATTATCCTTTTTGCGTGATGAGGGCTGAAATGCTATGAGACTTCGCTGTTATTTGTAAGGAAGTTTCTGTGCCCTCCACTGACTACAATAAGAGTGCTATTGATCTAGGGTTGATGAGTTGAAATGTTGGACAAACAAAATAGCATGAGGCAAAGCTATTTTTGATGTAACTTGGAAGATAACTCACGAATATACGTCATTTAATAAACTGTAACAGCCTAACTGACAGATTTCTTTCCACAGATTTCCAAATAAACAACCTCCAATAGGTTGGCTGACCTAGCACTATGTCACAAAATAGTTAAGTTATTGTATAAAACCCAACAAGCATGTGTTCTGTCCAATATTTACCCAGCGCTGGGTTGCCAGATAACCCAGAAATGGTTGTTTTTAACCCAGCTTTTTTAGAGTGTAAAAGAAATTTCAGCAGTGGCAATTTTTTCCAATGAGCCTATTTCTAACAACTGTAGCATGAGATTCCATAAGTGTAACAAGCACAAGACGGAAGGGCAAAGGTTTGGAATATCTCCGAAGAGTCGTGGAATAGAGTTTGGAAAACTGGTCTCGGATCAGTGCAATGTTTAAGTGGGGCTGGTACTTTTCCATGCATGATAAAATCACCTCATTGGCCCAAAGCTGTCATCAGAGACGAGGAGCCCTTCCTTACAGCTGGCCTACCTAAAGAGCCCCCTTTTCTCAAAATACACCAACACACACGCATACGGGACACATATAACACAACCTCGTAATGCACTCGAACCCATTACACTGTGTGCACACACACTCAGCTACACTCATAGAGCGACACACACACAAGCAGTGTTTACATCTAGACTATACCCCCTCCCCTTGAGACCCATTCCACATTCCTTCACCAGACTCCCTGCATTCCTGTTCTGCCGAGGAGGGGGTCTGACCGACTTTCCCCCTCTCTCTCTCTCCTTCTCCTTTTTTCTGTCTCTCTCTCTTGGCCTTTCTTTGTCTTGCCACTTTCTCCTCTCTCCCTTAGTGAGAAGTGTGTGAGACAGAGAAGTAGATGGGGAGGAGACAAACAACTGGTAAAACAGCAATGATCTGGGCCGTCAGCTAGAGTTGTGTGATTTAGTGTGAATGTGTGTAATAAAGATGGCTGCAACAATTGTAAACAGGAAAAAACACACACAGGCTCTGTAGCAAAACCTAGCAAGCTGCCTCAGTATCTATTGCCTACACTGGCAGCTGCTTTTGACCAGTTTGAAACTGGAACACTTGGACATTCAACAAACTGTTGATTTCAGTCGTGTTTGATGTTGGCGTAAAATACAAAGAACACACAAAAATGACAATTATCAATACATTAAACATTGCTAACAAAGTCTTGTTTTACTGAGCTCATCCTGGAGGATTATGGGATTGCCTTCTCTATTTTCATGTTGGAGGCAACTCGCTAGGTGTTGGAATGGAGCAACAGATTTCAACGTGGAGGCACACATACACACGTGTTGTGACAGACAAGAATAAGCGCCTGTAGCAGTATTGTCCCCACTGTTTTCAGTCTGGTTTTCCCATCTGAGCTGAAGCTAATTCCAGTGAAGTGTCCTTCTCAGGGAAGCAGCGGTAGACTTTTCCCCTCCCTCTGTCCTCACACTCCCTGCTGTTCACCCAGTCTACAGCCTGATTGTGTGTTCAGCTCACTGACTCTTTTCTAGGGGCAGACCCGCTGTGTGTGTGTGTGTGTGTGTGTGTGTGTGTGTGTGTGTGTGTGTCATGAATCAGTTTCTCAAGATGGTTTTGTCTTCGGCTGCACATAACAATTCATCAGGAATACTTGGTGAAAAAGACAGACACACATAAGCACATACCTGAAAGACACTTTAACATTATAATAGCATTTCTGCAATGTACAGTAGTGTAGAGTACACTTATATGTTATTTGTTAGTAGTTTAGTGTTCATTTCTAGATTAAATAGTTTGTAGGTTATGTTTACTATATACCAATTCGGAGTGGACGTCATAGTTACGTGGTGGCAGAAAAACACTGGAGTGGAGTAAATCCATGGACAAAAAAATTATTGTTGTGTCTTTAAATGTCAGAATTGGAATGCAAATCATTTTTATAGATAACTGTTGCCAAAGACGCCATTTGAAGCTAAATGCAGACGTTTAAACAGAATATGGATGAAAACTGCTATTATTACAGCATGAATTTGATTTAAACAATAGGTCTACATAATATTCACAGATGCAGTTCATAGGGGAAATTCTATTAGTTTAACACTAGTTACATCATGGCATACTATTGCAACCTTTTACATTTACCTATTTTTTTTCTCAAATGCTTATACAAGTTTATATCTCCTACTTTAGACTTTATAACTCGGTTTAACTCAAAAATAGCAAGTTTGTTCATTTAAAAACATAACCATAAAAATAAATTACTTTTCAAATGTCATTCATTCCTGTGATGGTAAAGCTGGATTTTTTAGCACCATTACTCCAGTCTTCAGTGTCTCATAATCCTTCAGAAATTATTCTAATATTCTCATTTGCCACTCAAGTAACATTTCTCATTTTTATGAAGCTTGAAAACTGTTATCTTGCATAATATTTTTGTGGAAACTGATAGATTTGTTTCAGGATTCTTTGATGAATAAAAAAGCTAGAAATATTTGGTAACATTATAAATGTCTTAAACTGTCACATTTGGTTAATTAAATGCATCCTTGCCAAATCTAAAACCATCTGTATGTGTATATACTTTGTATTATTTATAACTGTACTGCATTACCCTGTTGAAAAAACCAGCATATGCTGGTTAGGTATGTTTTGGTGCTTCATTTGCTGGATTATGCTGTCCCTTTGCTGGTTTATGCTGGTCCTTGACCAGCAACATGACCAGCATGAACCAGCAAAGGACCAGCGTGAACCAGCAAAGGACCAGCATAAACCAACTAAAACCAGCATCCCAACACTAAAACACCAGCATATGCTGTTTTTTTCACAAAATCATTTAGAAATCCTGATCTGAAACAAATGATTCGTGAATCACACTGAAGTCCCGATCTGAATCAAATCATTTGTGAATCCACTCCGAAGTTTCTATCTAAATCAAATAATTTGCGATACATGCTCCGAAGTCCCAACCTAAATGAAATGATTCGCAATGCACGAAGTTCCAATCTAAATTAAATTATTTGTGATATGTGATACGCGATCCGATTGGAGCACTTCGAAATAGTGAATCATTTTGCGATGAAATGGTTTAACTGATTCAGTTTCAAAATGCTGTTTCACCCATCACAACGTGCTTTTAAAATCATTACAAGCAATGTGGAAATTCCAAAATAAAAATGCTCTTTTGATTTGATCTGGTTTATGCTAGTGAATTTTACAAAGCCACACATTTGAATCAATCCCAGCAGTTTGTGTAAATGACTCAATTGATTTAGTTCATCTGTTCCTCTTTACGCATTTTCAGCCATGTTTACGCAACACTGTGAGTACTACTACTTGCTTAGCTCAATTGTTTTCTGACAATAACTAGCAATAATAAGCGAAAAAGGTATGATTTTTTTTTAATTGCATGAATTTTGCGTGTAAAGATATGGGTTTATTGACAAAATTAAACACTTAGTTCATAGACATATTGTCTTAAAATAATTCAAGCACTTTCCAAGTAGGTATATTGCTATTTTCAAGTGTTTTCCAAGCATGTGTTATTTGTTACGTGAGAAGGATGGAGATCTGGGTCCAAATGCAGGGAAGGTAGTTTTAATATAAATAAACAAACTAAACACAAACAAAAGGCCAACACGGCACAACACGACTAGAATACAAGATTAAATAAACAAAACAGGAAACACGGTCTAGGAGCCAGGATCAGGAACACAAAGAAACACACACAAGGACAATGCAGCCAGAATGAATAGTGGGCAAAGAGAGTTCTTATAGTCCATATGATTGTGAACAGGTGTGAGCTTGATGAGTGCTAATGACAACAAGACAGGTGTAAACAATCAGGGAAGTGCAGTGCAAGGGAAAGGGAAACAGCGACCTCAGGTGGCTGAGGGAAAACCCACAGCCCAGATCATGACACTACCCCCTCTCTACGGAACGGCTACCAGACGTTCTATAATGTCTGGCGGGAGGTGGAACGGGGGACTGGTGAAAACAGGGGGAGGGATGGTGGGCCAGGCCCGTGTAACGGAGGAACGTGAGCGGGCATCGCCGCCAGAGGTACATCCGCGGGCACCACCGCCAGAGGAACGTGAGCTGGCCTCGCCGCCAGAGGAACGTGAGCTGGCCTCGCCGCCAGAGGAACGTGAGCTGGCCTCGCCGCCAGAGGAACGTGAGCTGGCATCGCCGCCAGAGGAACGTGAGCTGGCCTCGCCGCCAGAGGAACGTGAGTTGGCCTCGCCGCCAGAGGAACATCCGCGGACACCGCAGCCAGAGGAATGTCAGCGGGCATCGCTGCCAGAGGAACGTCAGCGGGCATCGCCGCCAGAGGAACATCAGCGAGCATCGCCGCCGCATCAGGAACGGAGATAGCGGTCGCCGCCGCTTCGGGAGCCGAGATAACGGACGTCGCCGCCTCGGGAGCCGAGATAGCGGACGCTGCTGCCTCGGGCACAGAGTGAGCGGTCACTGCCGCGTCAGGAATGGAGATAGCGGTCGCCGCCGCTTCGGGAACCGAGGGAGCGGTTGCCGCCGCTTCGGGAACAGTGTGAGTGGTCGCCGCATCATCAGCAACCGAGCCAGCGGTCACCGCCGCATCAGGCACAGAGCGGGTGGTCGCCGCCACCAAGCGGGCGGACGCCGCCGCCAAGCGAGCGTCCCCCGCCGCCAAACGAGTGTTTCCAGCCGCCAGACGAGCGCACATGACTGCTATCCACTCGGGCAGGGTGTGAGCAGACGCCGCTGCATCGGGAACAGAGAGAGCGGCCACCGCCGCGTCCGGAACAGAGTGCGCGGTCACCGCCGCTTCAGGAACAGAGAGCGCGGTCACCGCCGCTTCAGGAACAGAGAGCGCGGTCACCGCCGCGTCCGGAACAGAGAGCGCGGTCACCGCCGCGTCCGGAACAGAGTGCGCGGTCACCGCCGCTTCAGGAACAGAGAGGGCGGTCACCGCCGCGTCTGGAACAGAGAGAGCGGTCGCCGCCGCGTCCGGAACAGAGAGAGCGGTCACGACCGCGTCAGGAACAGAGACAGCGGTCACCGCTGCGTCAGGAACCGAGATAGCGGACGCTGCCGCCTCCGCCGCCCAACGAGCGCAAATGGCCGCTATAAGACCGTTAAAACTCTGCGAGTTCGGCGCGAATTGTGTTTACAAGATTACTAGCATTATATTTTCTGGAATGCACTATGAGTGTTTCGAGTGTACATCGTCCAGCAGAGTCCAGCAGGTCCTGAAGCGGAGAGCTGTGTTGGTATGGTAACAGGAATATCAGCGGAGGGGGGAGGGAAGGAGAAAGGCAAGGAGATGAGGAGAGGTGAAGGAAAAAGAGCAGAGACAGGAAAAGCAGAGGTGAGTTGAGTTCTCTAGGTTTCAAACAGAAATGTCTCTTTTTATTATCCATGACCACCTCCTCCGTCTCACACTATCCCTTATTCTTTCTCTTACATACTATCTCACTCTTGCCTTGTCTCCCTCTGTCTTTCTGCAGTCAGTGTCACTTTTGCCCTGAACGCTGTTTGCCTCATACTCCTATTCATGTCCTCTCTATACCAGCCAGTGTGTGTGTGTTTGTGTGTGTGTGGTGGCCGATTCCATTCTGAGATACTGAAATGTCTCCTCAGTGCACTATTTCTGTCATCGTACTCCCCTGCTGCAGCGGTAATAAGGATCCGAGTTGTGAACTGTGATTCCAGCTCCCAGCAAAGCTCTAATCCAATCCTACAACAATACATATGCACATGTGTAAATTGAATACCAGCTCTTAATAAGTTTAAATTTAATTTTTATGCAAAGTACGACACACACCAAGGCTAACAAACAGTGTTTTTGTTTTTCCAAAAGCCCTCGGCTCTTCTGTAGACACTATGAGCCTTACACTAACTAACCAAATTGTCTCAATGGCAATGAAGGGTTTTGATATATACCCACTTATGACTGATTAAACAGATTTTATATCTTTTCTTTGCGCTCTCTTACGCACATGTGCATAATAAGACCACCTGTCCAAAACAAAAGTGTTTGCATGCGCTCCAACAATCGATCAAGCTCGAGTGCGACATTACAATTCATTCACGGGTGTTTCGCTATGCTCTGCGTTGTCTGGCTCAGTAACAGCAGCAGTTGCATTTTCCCCCCACAGTGCTGAATGATAAGTCGAGCCACCAGCACACAGCACTGTCAATCAGAGCCGTAATGGCTCACGAGAAGGAAGCCATTTTGAAAATGTCACTAAACACAGCTACTTTATGCTCCCTTAAAGGATTAGTTCACTTCCAGAGCAAAGACTTACAGATAATTTACTTGAAGCCTTGTCATCCAAGATGTTCATGTCTTTCTTTCTTCAGTCGTAAAAATTTTTTTTTTTTGAGGAAAACATTTCAGGAATTTTTTCCATGTAGTGTACTTTTATGGTGGCCGTGAGTTTGAACTTCCAAAATGCAGTTCCAAGCAGCTTTAAAGGGCTCTAAACGATCCCAGCCAAGGAAGAAGGGTCTTATCTAGCGAAACGATCGGTTATTTTCTAAAAAAAAAAAAAAAAAAAGAAGAAGGATAATTCCAGTTCAAGACAGTTAGGGTATGTCAAAAAATCTAATTTTCTCCTCTAACTTCAAAATCGTCCTACATCTCTGTTTTACCTTTGTTTTTGTAAAGGCCATTTGACCTTTGCACGTTCACTTTGTAAACACTGGGTCGCTACTTCTGCAGCGATGTAGGATGATTTTGAAGATGGAGGAGAAAATGAAATGGGAGTTTTTTGACATACCCTAAATGTATTGAACCGGAGTGCACAGAGTAGCATTGCAGAGCTAGACAAGACAAGCATTTGAGGTTAAAAAGTATAATTTTTTAGAAAATAACCAATCTTTGGCTAGATAAGACCCTTCTTCCTTGGCTGGGATCATTTAGAGGACTTCAAAGCTGCATTTAAACTGCATTTTATAAGTTCAAACCCGCGGTCACCATAGAAGTCCACTATATGGAGACGAATCCTGAAATGTTTTCCTCAAAAATCACCATTTCTTTACGACTGAAGAAAGAAAGACATGAACATCTTAGATGACAAGGGGGTGAGTACATTATCTGCATTTGTTTTTGTTCTGGAAGTGAACTAATAATCTTTTAAAATGCTCTGGGAAGTTCTTGTTTGACAGAATCGTATAATTATGACGTCAACTGAGTTTTGACAGAATAAAAATAGGTAAATTTCATATTTATGTCTCACTTTTTCTAATTCCTGACAAGAAAGGGAATCTTTTTTGTTGACTTAATGCATAAAAAAAGCTGAAAAATGATTGTAAGCTTTTTTAGCACCAATAAGCAAGTGGCTCTGTGCAGCTATAGAGAATTATGGGAAATGTAGTTTGTTTGTAAGCTTGTCACTTAATAAATTAAATTAATGAGTAGTATTTTCAGGCTAGCTTGATTGCTATTCTTCATCAACACTGTTAAAGCAGGCATTTAAACTAAACTGTAGCATTCACCCTTTATGATCAATACCAATAAGCTTCTGCTAATTCACACACCTCCGATTTGGAAAGTCACAGCTCAAAGCTAATCTCACATTGGTAATTTCATCTTTGTGGTGCTGTTAAAGTGGGTTTGTATTGTAAGTATGATCATTATGACATGACTTGAAGGCAGCATTAAGCGTCAACTGTGTATATAGAACATATACAGATGGACGTTTACCACCCTGACTAGAATTAGCACCATCCCATTACACATTAATCAAGAAAGCCATTTACTCTCATTAAACAGCAAAATGGGTTGCTGACCTAAGGTAAAGAGGACAAATATATGCAACGATTAATTAAATTTGCTGCCATTTGTCTTGCAGATTCCATGTACCTTCGTAAAATTTGCATAAGTGTGAGACTGTAGCTTTAAAGCAAATTCGTGGTCACTTTGTGCGCGAAACACTATTGAGCAGTGACTAAGCAACTACTTTCAATAACAACAACAGCTCATGAGCTTTAATAAGGAAGCAGTTGACCTGCATGTAACGGCAATCCATCATTCGTTAGTTAGAGAATCAATGTGCTGTCACCGTTAGAGTCCGTACTGAAATATGACCGCAACACTGTCAGCGTCTGCGTTGGCTAGCAAAGAGCTCCGAATTCACAGAACACATCTTGTTTACTAACCATATGTGACCCTGGACCAAAACCAGTCATAAGGGTGAATTTCTTTGAAAATGAGCTTTCCATTGATGTATGGTTTGTTAGGATAGGACAATATTTGGCCGAGATACAACTACTGAAAAATCTGGAATCTAAAAAAACTAAATAAAGTTGTCCAAATGAAGTTCTTAGTAATGCATATTACTAATCAAAAATTATTTTTTGATATATTTATGGTAGGAAATTTAGAAAATATCTTCATGGAACATGATTTTTTATTTAATATCCTAATGATTTTTAGCATAAAAGACAATGTATTGTTGGCTATTGCTACAAATATACCCGTGCTGTATGTATGCAAATATTTTCATTTGGAAATCATAATTAATATGTTCACAGTTAGGTTAGCAGATATGCAACCAAATACACCACACATTTGCAAAAACGGGAACTAATTTTATTCAGCTAGCATGCATTGAATTAATCAAAAGTAACCATAAACACACTGTTTCAAAGCTTGAATATGAATATGAAACAGTCTCCATTTTTACCATTCTAAAACCACTAATGAAAATTCCCTTAATTATTTTTGGCACCAGATAAGATTCCTCAAATTCCTAAGTGTCTGGACCCCATTTATCTCGCTCAGGAGATGGATGCTGGCGGAAGAGGAAAAAAAAACAAGACACTCACTTACTCGCCATCCGTTCATTCCTGTCCTCTCGTTCTCTTAAGAGTCACAGGTCCTGACAATACAGCCTCTGTTCCATGAGGAAGATCTCAGACCGGCAGAAAGGCACTCAGCAAGGAAATAAGTAAGCAATACTGACGTACTCCATCTGAACACTTGGCTCTGTTTTAGTCTAAACAACAAGGGCTTTTATTTTATATTTATGTTTGAATATATCCATTGGGATTTCTTAACAAATCCAGAATTAAAAATTCCTTATAATTTACTCACCCCATGTCATCCAAGATGTTCATGTCTTTCTTTCTTCAGCTGAAAAGAAATTAAGGTTTTTGAGGAAAACATTTAAAGATTTTTCTTCATATAGCGGACTTCAATGGGGATCAACAGGTTGAAGGTCCAAATTTCAGTTTAAATGCAGCTTCAAAGGGCTATACACGATCCCAGCCTAAGAATAAAGGCCTTATCTACCGAAACGATCTGTCATTTTCTAAAAAAAAATTAGAATTGATATACTTTTTAAACACAAATCCTTGTCTTGCACAACCTTGACTTCAAGCATTACGTAGTCACATTGAAAAAGCCATGCGTGATGTAGACCGAAGTACTGATCTAGTGTTTTCAAAGTGAAATGGAAATGAATCCAAGATTATTTTTGCATTGCGACATTTTCATTAAAATAATTTTTTTTTATTTTAAAGTTAAATAATAATAATAATAATAATAATAATAATAATAACTTCAATAATATCAACAATCAAAATATACACCAATTTATTTGACTGGTTATTTATTTATTTAGTAATTTCCATTATTCTCAATGATAATTCTCGTTACTATGATAAAGTGTTTTAATTATTTTATACATAAAAAAGTAATCAAAATATACAACATTTTACTAACAAATTTATTTATTTAGTAATTTCATTCTCAATGGTTATTCTCATTACTATGATACAATATAATATTTTATTTTATTCATATAATGTAATCAAAATATACAGCACTTCATTTTACTAATGAATTTATTTATTTATTTATTGATTGATTTAGTCATTTCTTTATTGTCAGTGGTTATTATCATTACTATTACACAGTATTTGATTTGTTTTATTCATAAAATATAATCAAAATACAGCACTTTATTTTACTAATAAATTTATTTACAGTACAGACCAAAAGCTTTCTTTATTTTCATGACTATGAAAATTGAAGATTCACATTGAAGGCATCAAAACTATGAATTAACACATGTGGAATTATATACATAACAAAAAAGTGTGAAACAACTGAAAATATGTCATATTCTAGGTTCTTCAAAGTAGCCACCTTTTGCTTTGATTACTGCTTTGCACACTCTTGGCATTCTCTTGATGAGCTTCAAGAGGTAGTCACCTGAAATGGTTTTCACTTCACAGGCCCTGTCAGGTTTAATAAGTGGGATTTCTTGCCTTATAAATGGGGTTGGGACCATCAGTTGTGTTGTGCAGAAGTATATACAGTCGTGGCCAAAAGTTTTGAGAATTACATAAATATTGGAAATTGGAAAAGTTGCTGCTTAAGTTTTTATAATAGCAATTAGCATATACTCCAGAATGTTATGAAGAGTGATCAGATGAATTGCATAGTCCTTCTTTGCCATGAAAATGAACTTAATCCCGAAAAAAAACTTTCCACTGCATTGTTAAGAAGGCTTTAGGGCCCCCAAGAAAGTCCAGTAAGCGCCAGGATGGTCTCCTAAAGAGGATTCAGCTGCGGGATCAGAGTGCCACCAGTGCAGAGCTTGCTCAGGAATGGCAGCAGGCAGGTGTGAGCGCATCTGAACACACAGTGAGGCCAAGACTTTTGGAAGATGGCCTGGTGTCAAGAAGGGCAGCAAAGAAGCCACTTCTCTTCAAAAACATCAGGGAAGATTGATCTTCTGCAAAAAGTATGGCGAATGGACTGCTGAGGACTGGGGCAAAGTCATATTCTCAGATGAAGCCTCTTTCCGATTGTTTGGGGCATCTGGAGAAAGGCTTGTCTGGAGAAGAAAAGGTGGGCGCTACCATCAGTCCTGTGTCATGCCAACAGTAAAGCATCCTGAGACCATTCATGTGTGGGGTTGGTTCTCATCCAAGGGAGTGGGCTCACTCACAATTTTGCCCAAAAACACAGCCATGAATAAAGAATGGTATCAAAACACCCTCCAATCGCAACTTCTTCCAACAATCCAACAACAGTTTGGTGAAGAACAATGCATTTTCCAGCACGATGGAGCACCGTGCCATAAGGCAAAAGTGATAACTAAGTGGCTCGGGGACCAAAACGTTGAAATTTTGGGTCCATGGCCTGGAAACTCCCCAGATCTTAATCCCATTGAGAACTTGTGGTCAATCCTCAAGAGGCAGGTGGACAAACAAAAACCCACTAATTCTGACAAACTCCAAGAAGTGATTATGAAAGAATGGGTTGCTATCAGTCAGGATTTGGCCCAGAAGTTGATTGAGAGCATGCCCAGTCGAATTGCAGAGGTCCTGAAAAAGAAGGGCCAACACTGCAAATACTGACTCTTTGCATAAATGTCATGTAATTGTCGATAAAAGCCTTTGAAACGTATGAAGTGCTTGTAATTATATTTCAGTACATCACAGAAACAACTGAAACAAAGATCTAAAAGCAGTTGAGCAGCAAACTTCGTGAAAACTAATATTTGTGTCATTCTCCAAACTTTTGGCCACGACTGTATAGTATATATAGAATTAAATATTTTATAGAATTAAATATAATTCCACATGTGTTAATTCATAGTTTTGATGCCTTCAGTGTGAATCTACAATTTTCATAGTCATGAAAATAAAGAAAACTCTCTGAATGAGAAGGTGTGTCCAAACTTTTGGTCTGTACTGTATTTATTTCCATTATTGTCCAAAAAATTATATACTTTTTAACCACAAATCCTCGTCTTGCACTAGCTCGACTTTGTGCATTAGTTTTCTCTAAAACTAACCATGCATGACCTTTCCAATGAGATTATGTAATGCATTAAATCATAAAAGCACATCACAGACTTGTGCAAGATTAGCATTTGTGGTTAAAAAGTATTTAAAAAATTATTTTTTGTAGAAAATGACCAATCGATTCACTAGGTAAAACCCTTATTCCTCTGCTGAGATCATGTGAAGCTGCATTAAAACTGCAATTTGGACCTTCAAGCCATTGATCCCCATTGAAGTCTACTATATGGACAAAAATCCTGGAATGTTTTCCTCAAAAACCTTAATTTCTTTTCGACATGAACATCTTGGATTACATGGGGGTTAATAATGGGCTAATTTTCATTTTTGGATGTTTTTTAAAGGGACTAACCCTTTAAAAACATTACTGATTTGTAAACCTTATTTTACCTCTATTCGGGTCTTTTTCGCAAGTTTTTAGTTCAATCTCAAACTCTCAAACGATCTAATTCTCTAGTGTGAGAAAACACAGGCCCAGTATTTTCCCTCTTGGTCACCCACAATCCAGCCACCATGTTTGCGTATGTTTTGCCTCACACCTGAAATCAATTAAGCTGCTCAACAGGATGAGATACCCTACGAATTTCTTGCCACACTACATTTTAAGCGTTTAGCTTCTGTACACCAGCTCCATCAAATACCAGTTCTCTCCACAGACACAAAAAGTTTGTGCTCAAGGAGAAACTCATTAAATTTACTGAAGCAGAACCATTATAACGATCCGAAATCAATATAGTAGTTTGTCATAAAATAGCTAAAGGTGTCCATTTTGAAAGGAAATCAGATTTTTGACTAGTGTGAAATAAGGGCGTTAAGTCTCTATACGTAATGTATACATTTTCAGGCTACATCTTTGGTCTGTCACTAACAGCATTGGGCAAATGGGGGATGGGAAAACTGTGAGAGCTGTGAATGAGAGAGAAATCAAGAGAGATGAGGGGAGTTTCAGAGACTGGAGTGAGTAATGGATATGGAGAGAGACAGTATGAGGGAGGCGTCAGGACGAACAGTGTTTATGTGTGTTGCACAGTTTACTCAAGCATGTATTTATATGGGAAGAACATATGTGTGAATGTGTGTGAGTGTGTTGAGGCCCAGTGGTCTGAAGCCTGATACTGGCCCCCCGTATGCAGCTGCTCCCTCTGTCTGTCTGTGACTCGCTCTCTTGCTCTCTCTCTCTATTTTTTGGCTTTCTCTCAGCGCTGTAGTATGACTGGCGGTCACAACTATGCTTTTTAATTTTCTAAGGGATCACGCAACTGGGTGAATCTCACGAAACCTCTTAGAAACATGTGTTAAGTCACATGTCTTAATTTACCCCATAATCAAAACAAAGACAGAAAATGTTTGCAAATAGGAAATGAAGCCAAGATTTTTTCTGCATTGTGACATTTTCAGGAAAACTAAAGTCAACATGAAATCAGAATGGATCCGTCCTTCCAGTATTTCCTTCTTTATCTGTAAAATATTCAGCAATGCATGTTATTTCATGTTAATCTAATCAAAATTAGAATGGCTATAATGAAAATATACAACAATGAATTTATTTATTAGTCATTTATTGAGTCATTTCCATTATTCTCAGTGGTGATTCTCAATACTATGATACAGTATTTTATTTATTTTATTGATAAAATGTCATCAAAATATACAGCACTTCATTTTACTAATACATTTATATATTTATTTACTTATTTATTTAGTAATTGTCATTATTGTCAGTGGTTATTCTCATTATTATGATACAATATTTTATTTATTTTATTCATAAAATGTAATCAAAATATACATAACTTCATTTCACTAATAAATCAATGAATTAATCAGTTTATTTATTTAGTAATTTGCCATTATATTCAGTAGTCATTCTCATTAAATGAATACAGTATTTTATTTAGTTTATTTGTAATCTTTAATCAAAATTTACAGTGCTTAATTTTATTTATTAGTAATTTATTTAATAATTTCCATTATCCTCAATGGTGATTTTCAATTCTATGATACAGTATTTTATTTATTTTATTAATAAAATGTAATCAAAATATACAGCACTTCATTTTACTAATGAATTTATATATTTATTCACTTATTTATTTAGTACCTTCCATTATTGTAAGTGGTTACTGTCATTACTATTATACAGTATTTTACTTTATTTTATTCATAAAATATAATCAAAATATACAGCACTTTTTCTTTTTTTTACTAATGAATGAATTTATTTATTTAGTAATTGCTATTATTGTCAGTGGTTATTCTCATTACTGTTTTACAGTATTTTATTTATTTTATTCATAAAATGTAATCAAAATATACAGCACTTCATTTTATTAATACATTTATTTATTTATTTATTAAGTAATTTCCATTATTTGCTGTGGTACTTATTTACTATTATACAGCATTTTATTTATAATAGTAATTATTTACATTATTGTCAGTGTTTATTCTCATTACTTTTATACAGTATTTTACTTAAATATAACTAAATATACAACACTTCATTTTACTAATAAATGAATAAATGATTTACTTACTTATTTACTTATTAATGCCTATTATTCTCAATGGATTTCTCATTACTGTAATAAAGTAGTCCATTTATTTTATTTGCAATCTTTAATCAAAATATACAGCACCTTATTTTACTAATTAATTTATTTAGTAACTTTCATCCTTCTTATTGGTGATTTTAATTACTGCAATACAGTATTTTGCTTATTATTCACAAGCCTAAAGGCAGTAAAACAAATACTAAGATGCTAACATAACATTTATGCAGTGTAACTAATTAAATATAATCTAAAATGTAAACATAATAATTTAACATATTAGATATTGGGGGAAAATGTGCTTAACCCAATGAAAACAATGATGTAATGCAATACAAATAAAATTCTCCATTTCCTTTTGAAGAAACTATAATTTCTCATTTATAAAGTTGAATTGTGGGGTGAAATGTGACCCGGACACGTTCTTGACAGTTTTCGTGCAACGCACCCAACTTCAGGGCGCAAGAAAATGAAAGACACACTCGAGACAGACAAACAGAGGAAGACAGAGATAAAGCGAGAGCGAGCGAGGCTGTAAAACAGAACCCACTTGTTAACAACCATATTACAAACAATCTCTCCACTCATGTGAAAAAGAATAAACAGGCCGTATCAGCAGAAAGCGCTTTCTGAATAAGAGCTCATTCAGCATATGAAGTACAGATGTGCTCAGCGAGAGTAAGTGATCACAAAAGAGGAAGACTGTTGACAAGGTGTTGCACAAGGAAGGAGTGGTGGAGGAGAGGAAAGCAAGAGGAGAGGGGAGGGAAAGAGCGAGCGGCAGAGAGAGGGGAGGAAAGCAGCCAAGTTGGCAGGATGAATGGAGAGTGCAGAAGGAGGGTAATGTGGGAGTTTGATAAATTGTGTGCGTTTTCAAGTGTGTGGGTGTTTGTTTTGTGTGTGTGTGTGTGTGTGTGAGTGTCTTGCGGAGGTGTGCACATGATACTTTGTGTGTGTGTGTGTGTGTGTGTGTGTGTGTGTGTGTGTGTGTGTGTGTGTGTGTGTGTGTGTGTGTGTGTGTGTGTGGCTTGAGGCTGTAACACAGACACGGCGCTTCAGCGAGTCCAGCAGCAGAGACGGACAGGAAATGATTTTGCATCTTCACACTGGTAGAAGCTGCTGGACAGTCTCTCTGTAAACTTGCCTGACTGGTTGCCAAAAGGAGCGAGAGAGTGCGTTTGTGTGGTATGTGGTATGTGATGCGACACCTCCCCTCAAACACACACACATACACCGTTCACCTATAGTTGAGCTCCTCCTGATACTGTACTGTGTCTATATATGTGACCCTGGACCACAAAACCAGTCATAAGGTTAAATTTGACAAAACTGAGATTTATACATCACATGAAAGCTCAATAAATAAGCTTTCTATTGATGTATGGTTTGTTAGGATCGGACAATATTTGACTGAGATACATCTATTTGAAATCAGAAATCTGAGGATGCAAAAAAATCAAAAAGACTGAGAAAATCACCTTTAAAGTTGTCCAAATTAGGTTCTTAACAATGCATATTACAAATCAAAAATTACATTTTGATATGTTTACAGTAGGAATTTTACAAAAAATCTTCATGGAACATGAACTTTACTTAATTTCTCAATGATTTTTGGCATAAAAGAAAAATCAAAAATTTTGACCCAT
This sequence comes from Garra rufa, assembly GCF_049309525.1. Taxonomy (NCBI): domain Eukaryota; kingdom Metazoa; phylum Chordata; class Actinopteri; order Cypriniformes; family Cyprinidae; genus Garra; species Garra rufa. The sequence goes on from NC_133366.1 coordinate 13,848,567, forward strand.
GCAATGTATTTTTGGCTATTGCTACAAACAAACCCCAGCGACTTAAGACTGGTTTTGTGGTCCAGGGTCACACATATATATATATCTATATCTATATATATTAGGGCTGGGTAAAAAATACAGATTTCTCGATTTAAATCGTTTCTCTTTTTCACGATTTCAAATAAATTGTAATAAGCTTTGTGCTTTACTTTTTTCGATATGAAAGTCTCAGATTTAAAATTCTGTCCAGTTTATTACAGTATTCAAACAATAAATGCCATTTTGGTGCTGGTTAATGTGGAGTGGCAGAGAAGTGGCAGCGCAATGTGCATGTGAACTGCTCATCTCCTTTGCTTTAATACTAGTTACAGCATAAAATAAACTTGAATAAGCATTCAAAAGTATGTTAAAAGAAAGAGTACAACTTACTGAAATATGTATCTCAGTCTTATGCAATCGTTAAATCAGAGTTTCAACCGCAGAAATCCATCAATATAACTGCTTGTAAACAATGTCACGTAAAGTCACATTTACCTCAGAAAAAAATGTATTCGGTGACCATAAACTCATTAGTCAGCTAGAGAAATGAACTCTAGAGAAGAGCATTTGGCTAAATATATGCACCATATAACATATTTGTTAAAATATATCTTCAGTATTTAATTTAGGTTTGAAAATACCTGCCAAGTTTTTATGACAGCCACCATTTAAATGTTTATATTTAAAAAAAGCATTAGATTAAATATGTTTTTACCTTGAGAATATTTGCCATGTACAGGTGACATACACCTTGCAGAATCTGCAAAATGTTAATTATTTGACCAAAGTAAGAGGGATTTCTACAAAATGCATGTTATTTTTTATTTAGTACTGACCTGAATAAGATATTTCACATAAAAGACATTTACATATAATCCACAAGAGAAAATAATAGTTAAATTTATAAAAATGACAAACACTTTATACAATTTGCATACACTTCTTAATACTGTGTTGTTACCTGAATGATCCACATCTGTGTTTTGTTTTTGTTTTTTTGTTTAGTGATAGTTGTTCATGAGTCCCTTGTTTGTCCTGAACAGTTAAACTGCCTGCTGCTCTTCAGAAAAACCCTTCAGGTCCCACAGATTCTTTGGTTTTTCAGCATTTTTTTTGTATTTGAAACCTTTCCAACAATGACTGTATGATTTTGAGATCCATGTTTTCACACTGAGGACAACTGAGGGACTCATATGCAACTATTACAGAAGATTCAAACACTCACTGATGCTCCAGAAGGAAAAACAACGCATTAAGAGCCGGGGGTGTAAACTTTTGAACAGAATGAAGATGTGTACATTTCTCTTATTTTGCCTAAATATCACATTTTTTGCTACAGAAGATACTTACATGTTTCCCAGAAGACAAAATAAGTTAAATTTACCTTGATCTTCAAATTCAAAACGTTTTTTCAAAGCTCTTAATGCATTGTGTTTGCTTCTGGAGCATCAGTGAGTGTTTGAACCTTCTGTAATAGTTGCATATGAGTCCCTCAGTTGTCCTCAGTGTGAAAAGATGGATCACAAAATCATACAGTCATTGGTGGAAAGGGTTCAAATACACTAAAATGCTGACAAAGAATTTGTGGGACCTGAAGGATTTTTCTGAAGAACAGCAGGCAGTTAAACTGATTATGACAAACAAGAAACTCATGAACAACTATCACTAAACAACAACAACAACAAAACAGCTGCGGATCATGCAGGTAACAAAACATTATTAAGAATCAAGGGTGTGTAAACATTTGAATTTTTATAAATTGAACTATTATTTTCTGTATTATGGACTATATGTAAACATCTTTTCTGTGAAATATCTTATTCAGGTCAGTAATAAATAAAAAATAACATGCATTTTGTATTAACCCTTTTATTTTGGTAAAATAATTAACATGTTGCAGATTCTGCAAGGTACATGTACAAGGTACGTACACTTTTGACCTCAGTTGTACATATTAAAATACATATTAACTGCATACTGTATAATATCAAACAAATCAGAGCATATGACAGATATGCAGATTAAAAGATTGTTTAAAGTTTAGGATTAACCAGGTCTTGTGATAATTCCATTTCAATAAATTCTGATTCATAAACAGCAATTTCTGTGCATTCGAAAAGCCCTGTCTCACAGCGACGAAGTGAGGTTGATGGAAAGGTGAAAGCTGTCTGTCATCGGTGTGCTAACAAAAAGGCACAATATTTGAAATTCAGTTTTGCCTGATTTTATTCTGTTTATACTAAGCAGCTTTTCTTGAAGCAACCTGACATGTTTCCAGTGACGTGTCTTTTTAGGAGCTTTCGTGTGTGTGGGTGAATGTGTAGCACAGCTGGAGGGACAGTGTGTGTATGTGTGGCTGTAATCCTTCATCATCCCCTGAAAACACACACACGCACACATTATCTCCCACTCTACCTGCAGTGTGTGTGTGTGTGTGTGTGTGTGTGTGTGCTCTGACAGCATCAACACACCTTTGTGGTAAATCAGCAGCAGCTGCGAGCAGCGATCACGCGAGTCTGTCATCAAATCAGATGGCGTCACCATGTGTGTACACGGCATGGGCCACAATCCCCGCAGTGGGAGCTACGCAGAACCAATGACCCTGTAAAACTGGACAAATGAATCAGTGGTCTCAGAGTCTAGTCACCGTTGGTTTATAATCATAGGTGTTCAGTAAATATGGGCTGCGTCTGAAACTTGAACAATGCATTCGTTGTCAATATAGGCTCCAATTCCAAAATATATATATATAATATAATAATAATGTTGTTTGAGCAGCAAATCAGAATATTAGAATGATTTCTGAAGGATCATGTGACTGGAGTAACAATGTTAAAAATTAATCTTTGAAATCACAGAAATAAATTACATTTTAAAATACATTCAAATAGAAAACAGGTATTTTATTTTCTGAATTTGAATGTATTTTAAAATGTAATTTATTTCTGTGATTTCAAAGATTAATTTTTAACATTGTTACTCCAGTCACATGATCCTTCAGAAATCATTCTAATATTTTTTTTTGCTGTAAATGCAGGCTTGGTGAGCAGAACAGACTTTAAAAACATAAAAAATCTTACTGTTCAAAAACTTTTGACTGGCACTGATATATATGGTGTTGAAAGTTTTTTTTTTAATTGTCCAATTATATTATTTCTATTTTTTATTTATTTTTTGTAGGTTCTACCAAGAAATAAAACATTTACAGAGATAGATTCAGGGAAAATGTCTATTTGACTAATTTAATTCAGGAATCAGGTGCTAAAACATCACAGACATTATTTTATATCATTAGTTTTAAACAAAAAAAACTGCTTACAAAAAATGTTCTTCTATTTCAAACACAGTCAAGATTTTTGCACTAAAAAGTCTGTACTATAATAAATAACTCTACCCTGCTCACTATTTTACAACATATCCAAATCGGAGAATCAGATTAAACGTTACACATTGTTAATAAAAATTCATATAACAGTGTAAGTTCGCCAGATAGTGTGCTTGAGAAATCATTTTCTGTCTGTTAATCTCTCTTTCTCTCCCCCAGTCTCTCTCTCTCTCTCTCTCTCTCTCTCTCTCTCTCTCTCTCTCTCTCTCTCCTGGCCGTGCTCTGGCTGGGTTGCTATGGGAACAACAGCAGACAGGTTCTCACATCCCCTCCTTCAGATTCTTCCTGGCTCACTCACCATTTATATTCATGCACAGCAGCTCCATAAACACACACACACACACACACACACACACACACACACACACACACAAACACGTACACAAACGTGCAAAAACATGCTTAAAACAAACACGGCGTCACTGAGCATGCACACAGACACACACCCCAGAGACACACACACACATACCTATAAACGCACTCATAAACACACAATCACACCCTGCGCTCAAACACTATCGATTCTCTCCTGGGGAGCTGTTTGTGTTTGGATGAAGCATTAAACCACACTGGCATTACAATTTCTGACACACAAAGCCCATAAACACCATCAGCTCAATACAAATGTGCATTTTGTTTGTGTTTTCGGGTTTAATCAGAACTAATGATTGCAGAGATGCAGTGAAAAACACACTTTCTCTCATTTTATTGTTCGGGCATGTGATTATTATTCTCGGTAATAAAACACACCTGACTAGAAATCTGGAACACCGGTGATGGAGGTTTTGGTGTAATCACAATAAATACCCAGCAACACCTTAACACATTAGCTAACGCGCACGCGACAGCAGACGGATGGATAAATTCCTACTCCTGTTTTGCAAAATGGGGTTATTAGAATAGAGGAGAGTAAGAAGGCATGTGTGTGAGAGCGATAACAGTTTTTCTTGCTCTTTCTTGAGCTCATTTAGCAGGATAAGCATCGATAGAGAGAGGGGGATCTTTTTTTCTCTGAATGGATGGAGGGGGATTGATATGCCGAATAATATTGCCATCTCTCTCACTTGCACTGCGTCTATGCTATACGCAAACAGCTAAAATGCTCATGCTATGATCACATCAGATGCATGCCTTCAGTATAAAGTGCAACAGTAGTTATGCTAAATTATTATTATTATATTAAATCATCACCATTATTATTAAAAATATTATTTACTAGTAATCTGAACAGAAATCAAGCCAATCATAAGGGTCCATTTTTTTAAGTGAGATTTATACATCATCTGAAAGCTGAATAAATAAGCTTCCATTGATGCGTGGTTTGTTAGGATAGGACAATATTTGGCTGAGATACAACCATTTGAACATCTGAAATCTTGAGGGTGCAAAACAATCCTGAGATAAATACTAATAAATACTGAGAAAATTGGCTTTAAAGTTATCTAAATGAACTTCTTAGCATTGCATATTACTAATCAATTTTGATTTTGATGACTAATTCACATTTTGATATATTTACGGTAGGAAATTTACTAAATATCTTTATGGAACATGAACTTTAATATCCTAATGATTTTTGGCATAAAAGAAAATCAGTCATTTTGACCCATACAATGCATTTTTGGCTATTCTACAAATATACCTGTGCTACTTATGACAAGTTTTGTGGTCCAGGGTCACAAAAAGAACCATTTCAAACAAGTGATTCATTTGCGAACCAGAAATCATTCTAAACCGTTTGTCTGAGGCCACTGATAATAATGTTCAGTTTCTTGCACATACCAATCGTTTCGCTTCATAAGACTTCAGTCATCAGGAGCCACAGATATTAATTTTGTTTTACCTGTATTTGTTTTTTTTTGTTTTGTTTTTTTTTCACTCTCAAGTGCGAGACCACTAACTTGCACTTTATGAATCACCAAAAAGAAAAAAAGTCTCTTATGCGCACTATGGCTCACAGCATACGGTAGAAGCAGTAATATTGTGAAATATCATTACAATTTAAAATAACTGTTTACTGTTTGAATATATTTTCAAATGTAATTTATTCCTCTGATAGCAAAGCTGAAAGGGATAGTTCACCCAAAAATTTAAATTCGGTCATTTATTAATCACCCTCATTTTTGGACCGCTTGCCTGAGGCTACTGATTATAGGTAATACTATTATAAATAACGTTCAGTTTCTTGCACAGACCAATTGTTTTGCTTCATAGGACCTCAAAATATCATCAGGAGGGGTATTAATTTTGTCTTGCCTGTATTTGCTTTTTTTTTACTCTCAAGTGCCAGAAGCTGCTAACAATGAGAAAACAATGTTTTTGAAAAAAGTCTCTTATTGTCACTATAGCTCACAACATATAGTAGAATCAGTAATATTGTGAAATATCATCACAATTTAAAATAACTGTTTACTATTTGAATATATTTAAAATGTAATTTATTGCTGTGATAGCAAAGCTGAAAGGAATAGTTCACCCAAAAATAAACAATCTGTCATTAATTACTCCTACTGAACACAAGTAATAATGTTGTAAATAACGTTTAGTTTCTTGCACAGACCAATTGTTTCGCTTCATAAGACCTTAATATGTTAACATGTCACTCAAGTGCTGGTAGCTTCTGACTTAGCTTCTGAGTTTCAGCTAAAAATCTGTTACTGTTCCACTGTATTAGAAAGTCAGCTACATCTTGAATAGTCTAAGCCTGAGTAAATTACCAGAAAATGTTGTGGTGAACTATCCATTTAACTACTTACACTACCAGTCAAAAGTTTAGGGAAAAAAAACTCTTGTGCTCACTATGACTCACAACATACTGTAGAATCATTAATATTATGAAATATTATTTTGAATTGAAAATAACTGTTTACTATTTGAATACATCTTAAAATGTAATTTATTCATGTGATAGCAAAGCTGAAAGAGATTAAAATTTTGTCATTAATTACTCACCCGCATGTCATTCCAAACCCATAAGACTTTTGTTCATCTTTAGAGCACAAATTAAGATATTTTTGATAAAATCCGAGAGCTTTCTTGACCCTGCATAGACAGCAATTCAACTACTATATTCAGTGACTAGAAAGGTAGTCCGGACATCGATAAAATCTCATGACGAAAACGTACCTTTTGGAACATTTTGCAACTTTTCCAAGATAAATTAAAACTACTTCTTCTTTCTCTCTTGGCTTGCTCCCTTTTAATCAGGGGTCGCCGCAGCGGAGTGATCCGCACCGCTAATTTGGCACGTTTTACGCCGGATGCCCTTCCTGACCAAGATAAATGAACACTAAAGGCAGTAAAACAGCAAGAATTTGTAATCGTTTTTGTACACAGTTATGATTATAGCTCCATATGTTTTGCTTTCTGGCCATAACAAGCTTGCTCAGTAGCTCTGCCGGCACGGAAATTGGACTTAGGATGTGAAATTCTTGGGTACTAACTCTTGGGTCATGAGATCAGGTTGGATAAAACAGTCCAGGTGACATCAGTGGTTCAACTGCAATGTTATGAAGCTACAAAAATAACAACTTTATTCAACAATTTCTTATTGAGTTTCAGTCCTCGATGCGTGTTCACAAATGTATCACAACACATGTGGGTGGTACCGGCATTCTGATGTATTTATAAACCAAATTTCCATTTATAATCAATACATAAGTAGTCTTGTATTCTTATAAGTTGTCAACATACCATAATAACCATTTCAGTTGTGTCATTCATAATGCTTTATAAGAGGGGTAGTTCATTGCCTCATGAAAGAATTGAATACAAAGTCTTAAGCTGTTGCACCTCGCTGATTTTTCAGCACCTTGCACCATGAGCATTGCATTTCTGAGACACAGAAAGTTTGAAACGTGTCTTGAGACTCCTGTGTTAACTGTTACATTCTATTGCACTCCATCGCGCTGTTTTTGAACGCAAGAACTGTCCTGCGTGAACAGCCCTGAAGCTCATGAGGCGGATCGCGTGAGCTACGCTGTCTGCATACTCATTAGAACTTATTAGAGTCATATTTAATTAAACAATGAATGAATCTATATCATTAATACCATGTAGATAGATTACATCTGTTCAGATGTATGTAAGCCTTGTGTAAATATGTTTAAATATGTGCCAGCCCGAGGAGCCGCTCAAACATCTTAGGCAGTTTTTCCTCCTCACTAGAAGTACTATTCATTACAAAGGCGCTTTAAAACAACATATATAGTGAAAAGCGCTATGCGAGTTGAATAGTCGCTGTGCATTAGCATAAAGCTGACCTCTGCTTGGTTCGCCAACGGTCACTGTTGCTTGTGTCACCTCAAATCGCTAACCTTCACTGCAGTTGAACGAATTCCAGACGCTTTGTCGCTGCAAATCGGCATCTAGTATAGTTGTGTTGTTCGCTTTCAGAGTAGACAGGGTCTCTCTTTCTCTCTCGCCATCATTTTCTAAAATCTCTTTCTCTCTCACAAACACACACACACACACTTCCATATGAATGTTGATATTGTTCTTAGAATACTAACCAGGCACTGAACGCCTGTAATAGACAGCACATCACTGCCTCTGAGATTAAGACGGACAGAAAAAGAGAGAGCGCGAGCGAGAGGTGGTTCGAGGTAAATGAAGCTGATTCTGTGCTGAAGCTTGAGCTGTTTTATTCCGTCTGTCTGTGTGTTTCAGCCCGTTACATCAGCCAGGTTTCCTACCTGCACAACAGCACCAGCATATGCCATATTGTGCACACACCATTAGAGAGTAACCGTTAACGAGATTCGTAGCTAATAAGAGTCAGCCATTGGATTTGATGAATAGTATGTTAATTTCTTACTCTCACAATCTCCCAGGCTGATTTACATGCGCTTCGTACATGCACAGCCACAGGAATTGATATGTTTGTAAAGGTCTCGCTGTCTCGCTGCAGTTTCTACAGTTCTTTATTGCAACTGAAGGTCTGCTGGCCTACAAGCCATAGTCCTGCATGCTGATAAATACAAGAAACACTGGTGCAATATCGCCTGTTTTAAATAAGTTATTACTTTTATTTCGTAAGCATGCATTCAATTGACCAAGAGAGTGAAGACAGAAAATAAAGATTTCTATTTTTCATTTAGTACTGACCTGAATAAGATATTTCACATAAAGGTTTACATATAGTATACAAAAGAAAATAATAGTTGAATTTATTAAAATGACCCGTTCAAAAGTTTACATACACTTGATTCTTAATACTGTGTTGTTACTTGGTGATAGTTGTTCATGAGTCCCTTGCTTGTCCTGAACAATTAAACTTTTACAAATTTTTCAGGTCTCACAAATTGTTTGGGTTTTCATTATTTTTGTATATTTGAACCCTTTCCAACACTGACTGTATGAGTTTGAGATCCATCTTTTCACACTGAGGACAACTGAGGGACTCATATGCAACTATTACAGAAGGTCCAAACGCTCACTGATACTTCAGAAGGAAACACAATGCATTAAGAGCCAGGGGTGTAAACTTTTGAACAGAACGAAGATGTGTAATTTTTTCTTATTTCGCCTAAATATCTTTTTTTTTTTTTTCATTAAAACTTTTCCAATTTAAAGATTTGTGGAAATTTAACTTATTTTGTCTTCTGGTAAACATGTAAGAATATTCTGTATCGTCTGAGCGCAGTACTAAATGAAAATAAATATATATTTAGGCAAAATAAGAAAAAAATTACACATCTTCGTTGTGTTCAAAAGTTTACACCCCTGGCTCTAAATGCGTTGTGTTTCCTTCTGAAGCATCAGTGAGCTTTTGAAACCTCCTGTAATAGTTGCATATGAGTCCCTCAGTTATCCCCAGTGTAAAAAAAGATGGATCTCAAAATCATTCAAATACACCAAAAAACAAAAACAAAGAATTTGTGGAACCTGTATGATCTGAAGAACAGCGGGAGGTTTAACTGTTCAGGACAAACAAGGGACTCATGAACAACTGTCACTAAAATGCAACTATTATTTTCTCTTGTGGACTATATGTAAATGGCTTTTATATAAAATATCTTATTCAGATAATAAATAAAAAACAACATGCATTTTGTATGATCCCTCTTATTTTGGTAAAGTAATTAACATTTCGCAGATTCTGGAAGGTGTATGTAAACTTTTGACCTCAACTGTATGTTTTCAACATTGATAATAATTAGAAATGTTTCCAAAGCAGCAAATCAGCATATTAGAATGATCTCTGGAGAATCATGTGGAGTAATGATGCTGAAATAAATAATTTAAAAAATATATATAATTAAATACAAAACAGCTATTTTAATTGCAATAACATTACACAAAATTTGTTTTTACTGTAATTTTATCAAATAATTATAAAGTGAGCGTCTTTTAACAAATCTAAAAATCTAGTGCTAGTCAATGTTTTTGTAAGAAAAGGGAAATTTCCTCATGCAAACAGTCAAGGACAAAGTCAATCAATGCAAACACACTAATTTGTACTAAACACAGACACGCACAAAAAAGAGCACAAGTCCTCCATCTTTCTCATTATGTGACTCATCCTGTCACAAACACTTTAGGTGTTTCAGTTTTTCATGCAATTTGTCTGATTAAACAAACAAACAAACAAAACTCAGTAGCTCTCCCCCTCCCCTTTTCTTGTCTTCTTTTCTCCTCTCCTTCTTTTTGTGTCTGCAACATGGAGCCCATCTGGGATGGGCAGCCATCGTTGTCATGGTGACGCTTTCCACCGGGGCATCCGATTGGCCGGTGGACACGAAGCAGTCTCTGTCTGGTTTGGACGCAGCCGTTTGAGTCCTCAGGGACAGCGGTGGGGACGGGCGCCTCATGCAATGCAAATATGACACCTTTGAACTGACTGGGTGTTATAATTTTGAGTCATTTGAAAAATGAAAATGTGGAATTTTTATGCGTGAACACTGCAGATGCGCTTGCAGGCAGCCACGCGTGCAGACCAAAAGTCATTCCACTAACATTAAAAAGAGGATTCATATACTTTTCTTTTTGAAAGCTTTTAGAAAATGGAAAATGCTCAATTTTACAGAGAGAATCACTAAGTGGATCATGGCTAAACGAATCTCTGTGTTCATTTTAAACATCATTTTTCTTCCTCTCAACTCTAACATTGTTTTTCATAAAAATTACAAGGCACAAGATGTCAGACTTAACTAACACGTTCAGAAGCCTATAATGACTAAAAAGGGTAGTTTATACCATCTGTGAACATTTTTTGAAATGAACATTTTGTCATGTTATTTCTAAAACAGATATAATTTTGGGATTGTTCACCCAAAAATAAACATTCTGTCATTAATTACTCACCCTCATGTCGTTCCAAACCTTTATGACCTTCATTCATCTTCTGGACACAAATTAAGATATTTTTGATGAAATCCAAGAGCTTTCTGACCCTGCATAGACAGCAACACAACTGATGTCCTTACTACCTTTCTGGGCCTTGAACGTGTCAGAAAGCTCTCAGATTTCATCAAAAATATCTTAATTTGTGTTATGAAGATGAACGAAGGTCTTATAGATTTGGAACGACATGAGGGTGAGTAATTAATGACTGAATTTTCATTTTTGGGTGAACTATCTCTTTAAGTATTTTACACACATACACGCACAAACCTCAGTTACTGTTGACCTCTCAGCATTGACTCCAGCAGATTGACTGGCCTTTAATCTAGGGGGGGATTATGGGCCGTGGTCTACTGCCCAGATTAGCATGATCAGCACACGCTTTCTGTTTTTCATTATCTGGACGGCACAGATCAATACCTCACAGGAAAAGCCGTCTCTATTAATGATGTTTGCATGATTAACTGCTGAGTGTGATTTTACCGATTAACGTATGCGAGGAAAAAAACGCCTAACCCACATGAACGGGTCAGTGTTTGGACATCTGTATTCACAGTGAGGTTGCGAGTAGTTCAGATTTGTTTGAAAGGTTCTTGTGATGGTTAATGGTTAGTATTTAAAGAGACAGTTCACACAATAAATAATTCTATCATTATTTACTCATCTTCACGTCTTTCCAAATTTAGAAGTCTTTTGTTAATCTTCGAAACACAAATGAAGATATTTTGAAGTAATCTGAAAAATGTCTAGTACACCAAACTTTGATACTTCAAACTAAAATTCTTTTTTTTTTTTTAAATCATATGAATTGAACGATTTAAAGGGTTAGTTCACCCAAAATTGAAAATTAGCCCATTATTTACTTAACCTCCAGGCATCCTAGGTGTATATGACTTCCTTCTTTCAGGCAAATCCAATTGGAGTTATGTTACAAATTATCCTGTCATTTCCAAGTTTCAGAATGGCATAGGCAGGTTTTTCTTCATCAATCCAAAACAAGTCCAATAAAGTGCATCTATCCATAAAAAATGGGTCACACACGGGGGGGTGAATAAAGATTGATGCATTTTTGTAAGAAAAATATCCATATTTAAAATGCAATAATCACTTTAATCTAGCTTGTGCAAACTGGACGTACACGGAAGCCGTTCCAGGCGGATGAGTGCTGTGAGTCTTGCATTAACCAACGTTTGTTTACAGGAGCAAAGGAAGAAATGTTTCCTTACTTTAGCAAAGGAAAACCAGTCTCCTCTTGGCTTATATCAAAATCTTCCGACATTTTTTTTTTTACAAATCCTAGTTTTGTACATCTAATTCATGACTGTTGTTTTGTTTTGATCTCTCCATTGCGCATTCATGTTCGTCACTTCTGAGCAGCGCATGCGCACGGCCGTCATCATACATCATCTGCTCGGAGCTGCTTCCACGTACGACCACTTGGCGCAAGCTAGATTATTATTGAAGTGATTATTACATTTTAAAAATGGATTTACAACCTTTATTCACCCCCTGGATTTTTTTGAGGCCTTTATTCACCCCCTGGAGCAGTGTGAGGCACTTTTTATTATGGATGGATGCACTTTATTGGACTTGTTTTGGACTGATGAGAAGAAACACCCACCCATGCAATTCTAAAGCTTGGAAATGCCAGGATCATTTTTAATATAACTTGAATTGGATTCGTCTGAAAGAAGGAAGTCATATACACCTAGGATGCCTGGAGGGTGAGTAAATAATGGGCTGAGTTTCATTTTTGGGTGAACTAACCCTTTTAATCAAAGTCTTCTGAAGAGACATAATCACTTCCTATTAAAACATTTAATTGTGTTTACTATTTTTAATATATAATTATTTATAAACACTCAAAGCACATCAGATATGGTAAACAAAAGCTCAAACATGTTTGCTTGATGACAGAATTTTCCTTTTTGGGTGAACTATCCATTTACAGTGTTGGTCACACTGCCAATTTTGCCAAAGGTGATGTATAGGAATAATCATAAACCTCAATATGGCACTTAGGAACAGAAGGTGTGCTTTAAAGAGACTATTAAAATAAGAGACCATTATTTTTCATTGAAAGTTTGTTTACTAATGCAAATGAACTGGATCAGCTAGAAAAAAATACAACTATTTAGTGTGGTTTGAGCTAAAGCTACATGTTAAGCAAAAGCTAAAATGTGACCCTGAACCACAAAACCAGTCATAAGGGTCAATATATTTTTTAAATTGACTGAATAAATAAGCTTTCCATTGATGTATGGTTTGTTAGGATAGGACAATATTTGGCCGAGATACAACTATTTGAAAATCTTGAATAGGAGGGTGCAAAGAATCTAAATATTGAGAAAATCACCTTTAAAGTTGTCCAAATGAAGTTCTTAACAATGCATAATTCTAATCAAAATGTAGTTTTGATATTTTTGCCTAATATCCCAGTGATTTTTGGCATAAAAGAAAAATCTATAATTTTGACCCATACAATGTATTTTGGATATTGCTATAAATATACCTGTGCTACTTACGACTGGTTTTGTGGTCCAGGGTCACATATACTGTATCTTTAGCCTAAATAACACAAAAAAGCTAACAACATTGGTGTGATAAATGTATCAGTACCATAGTTGACATTTATTGATGATTTGAAATATATGACTACATAGAAAACAGCTGCCTGATGGCGTTACCAAGATGGCCGCCGAGTAAACTGACTTTGTCTTAAATCAGTGGGCACAAAGAGATGTAAGTCTCTCAATGAACTTTGTGTGACTTCAACTCAAATATTGAATAATATTGAATGGAATATTGAAGAACAACTCAAGTGTATTTCTGAGTAGAGACTCGTCTCTGCGGGAGAGCTAAACTTTGACTATTCTCTGTGTTAGCATAGAGGGAAACAGACAGCACAACGACAGCCTGCAGAGTTTAAACGACTTCTGAGGGAAAATTATTTACTTTTCCGTTTTCTTGTGAGACTGAGTGAGCAGAAGAAATCAAGAGAGGGGAATGCTGAAGAGAGCGAGAGTGAGAGTGAGAGAGAGAGAGAGGGGGGGGGGGGGCGAACAAGCGGCGGTCTTTGATGACGGCTGCTGATTCTCCAATACAGAAGGAGACAACTGAGGGCTTTTTAGCTACTGTGGAAGTGGTATTGATTGCACTGCCATTCTGCACTGAGCTGCTCTCAAAAAATGCTTTGTCTTCCTTTATTTATCCAAGCCAAGGTGTGCGTTCGGGGGCCATCAGGACAATGTGTATGTGTGTCTGTGTGTGTTGGGGTGATGACAGAACGTGTGCATGTGTGCGAGTACATTCACATGCATCCGTACAAACATGCATGTTAGGACAGAGAAACTAACATGAAGGGTGGAGAAGGGTGTAAAGCTAAACTAAACTAGGCATGAGGTCTTTATTTATACCCTGTGTCTCATTATCAACTAAATGTAGTCACGGACAGGTCTGCATAAGCACTGCAGATTTCTACAGACTTTGTGTCATTCATAAAGTTCTACATATCCTCCACCCCTATGTTTTCGTTTTAGTGATGGGAAGTTCGGATCATTTTACCGACTCGGATCTTTGAGTCTCGTTCAGCAAAATGAACGAATCATTTTTCGAGTCATTTCGTTCATTTTACCAAAATATAATTAAAAAGCTACGTGTCACTTCCATGTACTGCTTATACCAACGTTAATCACACTACAAACAAGACAAAACTATAATGCTATTATAAACAGAAAAGATTAATTCATTGTTTACCTGGGTCTTCAGTCTATGATTAGCTCCCTCACCTCTATCTGTCCGGGTTTGAGTCATTCGTTCATCATGTGACAACCCCATACGCTTATATGCTGCCTGAGTCGGAAAGAGAATTGATTAGTTCAAATCTCGAGTCTTCGGGTTTGAGTCGTTCGTTCATCATGTGACAACCCCATATGCTTATATGCTGCCTGAGTCGGAAAGAGAATTGATTAGTTCAAATCTCGAGTCTTCGGGTTTGAGTCGTTCATTCATAGTTGCGCAATTGCGCATGCGCGACTGAACGAATCACTCCCCGAGACGACTCGGTCTTCCCGAGTCACATTAAAGATTCGTTCAAAATGAACGAATCGTTCAAGAACGACCCATCACTAGTTCATTTAGGAAACATTTGGCTAATTTGATAATGTTCATGAGAACCAGTCTATGCTTGGCTTATATTAAAATCCTTTGACATTTTTCGTTACAAATCGTTGTTTTGTACTTCTAATTCATGACTGTGTTCTCCGTTCTCCTTCGTTTACATAATTTGTCATTCACTGGAGTTAGCCGAAGATAGAAATTATGGTTTATAAAGTTTTAAATATGAATATTTTTCTTACAAAAACACGTCAATTCGCTTCAGGAGGGCTTTATTGACTTGGAAAAGCCAAGACATTTTTTAATAAAACTCTGATTGTATTCATCTGAAAGAAGAAAGTCATATTCACCTAGGATGTCTTGAGGGTGAGTACATCATGAGGTCATTTTCATTTTGATATAAAATGATCTAACATGTGACATGATTAATAAGACATACAGTTGAAGTCAAAAATTTACATACACCTTTCAGAATCTGCAAAATGTTAATTATTTTACCAAAATAAGAGGGATCATACAAAATGCATGTTATTTTTTTTATTTAGTACTGACCTGAATATAATATTTTACATACAGTAAAAGATGATTACATCTAAACCACAAGAGAAAATAATAGTTGAATTTATAAAAACTGACTCAAAATGGCTCGTTCAAAAGTTTACATACACTTGATTCTTAATACTGTGTTGTAATCTGAATGATCACAGCTGTTTTTTCCAAGCTTTTTTTTAGTGATAGTTGTTCATGAGTCCCTTGTTTGTCCTGAACACTTAAACTGCCCATCGTTTTTCAGAAAAATCTTTCAGGTCCCACAAATTCTTTTTTTTTTTTTTTTTTTTTTTTAGCATTTTTGTGTATTTGAACTCTTTCCAACAATGACTGTGTGATTTTGAGATCCATCTTTTCATACTAAGAACAAATGAGGGACTCATGTGCAACTATTACAGAAGCTTCAAACGCTCACTGATGCTTCAGAAAGAAAAATGATGCATTAAAAGCATCTTCTGTAACTTCTGAAGGGCATTACTTAATGAAAAAAATATGATATTTAGGCAAAATAAGAAAAATGTACACATCTTGCAACAGTGAACGTTTGAATCTTCTGTAATAGTTGCATATGAGTCCCTCAGTTGTCCTCAGTGTGAAAAGATGGATCTCAAAATCATACAGTCATTGTTGGAAAGGGTTCAAATACACAAAAATGCAGAAAAAACAAAGAATTTGTGGGATGTGAAGGATTGTTCTGAAGAACAATGGGTAGTTTAACTGCTCAGGACGAATAAGGGACTCATGAACAACTATCACTAAAAAAAACACAGCTATTGATCATTCAGGTGACAACACAGTATTAAGAATCAAATGTATGTAAAGTGTTAACTCTGTAGCTCTGTGGCATTTTAAAACATTGCTCTGTTTGTTTGACCACCCCGACCAGCCCAACATAGCAACACTGGCTCAACCAATAGTATGGGTTTAGGGGCGGAGCTATCTGTTTACCTCACAAATAAAAAGCTAGAAAGTGTCTGGGAAAACTACTTGAAAACAATCACAGTTTTTCCAATTCACCTCAGGCACAAAAATTCTTTTTTTAAGCAAAACATCCACACATACAAATATAATCACCACACAAATACGCAATACAATCCTCAAAAGCCATTGCTGGAGTCATTCTCCTCTCCGCCAAAACAAAATCAACACAGCACACGCTACTACATTCTGAATCTCGCTCTCTCTCTATCATCCTCTCTCTCAGACACACACAATTACACAATTTCTCCTCAGCATTTTCACAAACGCTGATTGAAGAAAAAGGACGCCCCCCACACACACACACCACTAATCTCCATCAGATAAAACAGAGAGCCTTAAGGTGCTAGTGCTAGCTGAGCCCTGTGCTGAAATGCCATTCAATGACCTTTTATCTCTCTCTCTCTCTCTCTCTCTCTCTGTCGCTGAAACCCCGAAGCTGTTTGTCTTTAGAGGACGGGAAGACTGTTCCTGTGCGATTATGGTTATTTATGTCCCTCTAAATTAAACATATACACATCCCAGTGGCATGTGGTGGACTTCTAAAACATATTTTGCCATTACACCCTTAGATATGCACATTAAAAGTTTGATTTCACTCTGACTATAGCAATAATTAATCTTTTTAAAATGTCATAGAAATCCAACTGGAATCACACCTGTCCAATTCTAAAGTCAGATTAACAAACCTAGATAATACGATTGTAGCTCAGCTTCATCCAGTATTTATGTTAATCAGACTACAGCTGGCCTCAGAGTTGTTCACTTGCTCCGAAGACAGAGGTGATGTGTGACGCATATTTAATACTTATACTACAGGGCTGTTGAATGCTTGAATCTGATTGGCTGATGAACATCCTAAGGGGTGCAATTATTTTCAGGGAAACTCTTGTTACTAGGTCTAAAATGACATTTTGGAATTAGCAACGGAGGCGTGGGATGAGATTCCTAAGGAAATAATTTTACACACAAAAGCTTTAAGGATAAAAACTTGATGAATGGCGTGAAATCATCTGAACAATATTTGAGGTGTGGTAACCGTAGTATAAGAGGAAAAATTGACTCCGGTCCATTGAATTATTAGAAAAACTCCACTTCACGTCGTAGCCACGTCACCACTGCGGGTGTGCATTACTTTCTAGTAATTCAGCAGCCTGTCATAGATTATTTCTTGCTTGAAATATTCTAGTATGTGTGTAAAATGTATACTTGGACACAGAGACTTATATGAATTATATGACTTATATGATTTGCTTTCTTCTGTTGAACAAAAAAGAAGATATTTTCAAAAACGTTTTTTGTCCCTACCTTAAAAGTCAATGGGGTCCAAAAACAGCACTAGAACCTACTGAATATATTTATGTTTTTTATATGTGACCCTGGACCACAAAACCAGTCATTAGGGCCCTTTTTTGAAATTGAGATTTAATATAAGCTTTCCATTGGTGTATGGTTTGTTAGGATAGGACAATATTTGGCCGAGATACAAATATTTTAAAAGCGGGGAATCTGAGGGTGCGAAAAAATCTTCTTAGCAATGTATATTACTAATCAAAAATTAAAAAAAGTTTTGATATATTTATGGTAAGAAATTTACAAAATATCTTCATTGAACATGATCTTTTTTGAACATGATGATTTTTGGCATAAAAGAGAAATCAATAATAATTTTGACCCATACAATGTATTGTTGGCTATTGCTACAAATATACCCATGCTACTCACGACTGGTTTTGTGGTCACATATGTATTTTCAAAATAGTGCTGTCACAATTCCTTGATTCAATTTGAGTTCTCAATTTAAAAAATCCTTGATTGCATTTCGCCTGTGTCGAGTAACCGGAAGTGGCGAATTCCACCAACAAGATTTCATGAAATCCATTACTAGACCGTTTTCCAAGGCTGCATGATATAATAAAACCATTTTAAAATCATAATAAAGCATAAAGCTATTGTGAATTCACAAACACTACAATTTAATTAAATATGCACAATGCCATGGAGGTTTAATATACCTGCTTTAATTATTTACATGCGTGTAGTTTACATACGTGCGTCTCGAATTGGCTCCGTTCACAGTAAATGCTGCTCCACACAAACTCTTATCATTTACATGTGTGGAGCGTCTCAAACTCCGTCTCTGCATATTGCTATGAGTTTGGGTTTAATATAACGTTCATCTGGGAACGCAACGTGCACCATTTCATCAGATTTTTAATCTAAATCATTTATCAACCTATGCAAACACAGTTTTGATGTCCACATATTCAAGAAATTACAGTGACCTTAGCCTTTCTGTTGTAAAGAAATGGCCAAATATTACAGATTAAGTGGACATTTGAATGAAATGTTGTTTAGACAATATTGAACAAGGATTAAATAGAGCAATAAATTGTTAAAATGCATTATGCTATAAAACAGTTTTGTTCAATAAAACCATATTATAACTTGCTTTTGATTGCTATCTGTATTTTAGGTCATTTTAAAGGCTATTGCTCACTTAGGTCTGTTTTTATTACTACAAATAAAATGATTTTAATCATCCGATTACTCGATTAATCGTCAGAATAATCGCCAGATTACTCAATTACCAAAATAAATGATAATGACAGTCCTATTTCAAAATATCTTCTATTGTGCTCCCTAGGATAAAGAAAGTCATACAGGTTTGGAACGACATTGACTACATTTGACAGAATTTTGATAGAATTCATGATAGATTATTCAACTATGCCACAACAAAGCTCAAGGGAGGCAAAAGACTTAAATGCAAACTTACCTGCAAGTGTCTCAGTTTGTCATTACTTTAAAAAAAATTATATATTTTTTGAGCTCATATGTGACCCTGGACCACAAAACCAGTCTTAAGTAGCATGGGTATACAGTATTTGTAGCAAATGGGTAAGAATTATCAATTATCAATTATCAAAAATCATTAGGATATTAAATAAAGATGTTCCATGAAAACATTTTGTAAATTAAAATATATCAAAACTTAGTAATATGCATTTAAGAACTTCATTTGGACAACTTTAAAGGCGATTTTCTTAGTATTTAGATATTTGCACCCTCAGAATCCAGATTTACAAATAGTTGTATCTCAGCCAAATACTGTCCTATTCTAAAAGCTTATTTATTCAGCTTTCAGGTGATGTATACATCTCAATTTCAAAAAATTAACACTTATGACAGGCCTTGTGGTCCAGGGTGACATATTTCATAATATTTCCTTTGTTCTATTGTTGTACTGACTGTTACACAATTAAAGGTTGTATCAGCGATTTCTAGCCTGAAACATAAAGTGTCAAATTCAGCTGAACTTTCTTCACGATCCGCTCGCTGCCTGCCCCATAAATTGTCTGTGAAAAAAACGCGTCTCTCTGGTCAGCCTAGGGTCTGAGATATGCCAAAAAAACAATCGGCACTACCAACCTTTCCACAGATAAACAAACAGTGTTCCAACCAATCAGCGTCAGGGGTTTGGTGTTGTGGACTTTCGCTCCGCCTCCCTCACATCCCTGCACCAGTAGGAAAGTCCACAACACCAAACCCCTGACGCTGATTGGTTGGAACACTGTTTGTTTATCTGTGGAAAGGTTGGTAGTGCCGATTGTTTTTTTTGGCATATCTCGGACCCTAGGCTGACCAGAGAGACGCGGTTTTTTCACAGACAATTTATGGGGCAGGCAGCGAGCGGATCGTGAAGAAAGTTCAGCTGAATTTGACACTTTATGTTTTAGGCTAGAAATCGCTGATACAACCTTTAAACCGCCCATGGCACACCCTAACATTTGCTGTTCAAGTGTTAGATATGCAGTGTAGATATCAGAATAAAACTGTGTATGTGTTGTCTGTGCTCTCTCAGAGGAGCAGTCACCAGTACAGCTGCACAGATGCTGGTGTGACGTGCTAGACTGAGCATAAGCACTGCTGCCATGCATCACAGCACACATACACATACTACTGTAACACCGTTTCATAGTGAATCCGCCAGTGAGTATTCACACCGAACGCAGCTGCTAAATATAAATCTGCAAGGTGTGTTTGTAAATCGCGGACAAATACAGACGTTTCCAAACGGTGGTTAATGTACACTGCTCACACGAATGCCATCTGATGCGGAGAATATACAGTGTTCAGCTTGGCATAACCAAGAAACACCCACTCACATACATAGGCAAGTTTTCTCAGTGAAGGCCGACTGGTGTTGCAGGTATAGTTGGGCTGAAAAATAAGACTCCGCTGAATGGCAGTTCTAAAGACCTGGTCTTCACACTGCCAGAGTATAATAGCCTAGCCAGTCGTTTTTCACACAAATACACACACACATACACAGCAGATAATACCACTGTTGCCATGGGAGACAAGTCCTAAAGGTATTTGTCTGCAAACGCTATATTGAGAAGTGTTTCAGAAATCCATTCTCCCTGACTGTCCGCCTGAATATTCATCAAGACGATGGCTGAACGTGGATCGGGTTTTGCTCTGGAATGATATTGTGAATGAGCTCACTAGAATGATCGGCACAAATCAGACCTAGGAATGGCTTGAATTCGTTATGATGTCATTATGATCAAATAGGAGAGCTGGTTTAAAAAACGGTTCACTAAAAAAGATAATTATGGTATCATTTACTCACCTTCATAATGTTCTGGAATCTGTGAGGCTTTCAACCATGGAACAATACCATGTTTTTTTCTGCTCACCAAGCCTGCATTTATTTGATCCAAAGTAAAATACTTTTACTGTTTGAAATAACTGTTTATTCCTGATTTTAAAGCTGAATTTTTAGCATCATTACTGCAGTCACATGATCCTTCAGACATCATTTTAATATTCTGATTTGCTGCTCAAACCATTTTTTTTTTATTTTGACAACAATGAAGACTTTTTTCAGGTTTCTTTGATGAGTAGAACGTTCAGAAGAACAGCATTTATCTGAAATAGAAATATTTTGTAACATTATAAATGTCTTTATCATCACTTTCGATCAATAAAATTGATCAATTTTAAAAAATAATATACTGACTCAAAGCATGTGAATGGTATACTGTATAATGTAACAAAAGCTTTTTATTTCAGATAAATGCTGATCTTTTGATCTTTCTATTCATCAAATAATCCTGAAAAAAATGACTTGACTGTTTTAAATATTGATAATTATAATAATAATAAAAATTCTTAAACAGCAAATTAGCATATTACAATTAATTCTGAAGGATCATGTGACACCGGAGGCTGGAGTAATAATTCTGAAAATGTAGATTTGATCGCAGGAATAAATTACATTTTAAAATATATTCAAATAGAAAGCAGTTATTTTAAATAGTATTTATTTATTCAAAATTGCTGTATTTTGTACTAAATAAATGCAGGATTGGTGAGCAGAAGAGAATTCTTTAAAAAACAGAAAAATCAAAAACTTTTGACTGGCAGTGTAAAAGAAGTATTACAAACTTTTTACCAGTCATAAGGGTCAGTTTTTTTAAATTACATCATCATCAAGCTAAATAAATAAGCTTTCCATTGATGTATGGTTTGTTAAGATAGAACAATTATTTGAAAATCTGGAATCAGAGGGTGCAAAAAAATCTGAATATTGAGAAAATCGCCTTTAAAGTTGTCCAAATGAAGTTCTTAGCAATGCATATTACTAATCAAAAATTAAGTTTATATATTTATGGTAGGAAATATACTAAATATCGTCATGGAACATGATCTTTACATAATATCCTAATAATTTTTGGCAAAAAAGAAAAATTGATAATCTTGACCTATACAATGTATTTTTTGCTATTGTGCTACCGAGCTACTTGAAACAGTTTTTCTGGTCCAGGGTCACAATTCACAGTAATTCCATAAAAAAATGAGGGGTTCCTCAAAGAACCTTCAGTGAACAGTTCTTAGAAAAAAAACAATTTTTATTTGCAAGAAAAACATTTTACAAATCTAAAGAACTTTTTCCACTACATATGGAGGTTAAAGGTCCTACATGTAACCATCAATGCCAATAAAGAACCTTTATTTTTAAGATTGTAGGAGAAAAGCCCATTAAATGTAGTCTGTATGATTGTATAACAAGTCTTCTGAGGCCCTATAATATCTTTGAAGTACAGTTCAAAATCCCTATTCATTGAAAATCTTCCCTTTTGCTGTAACTCTAAAATCTCATTTGCACTTCTACATTGAGAGCAACTGCATTTTCATTGAGTAATGACACATAATGGTCTGTTTCTCACACAAAGCAATGGTATGGCTTTAGAAAACTCGGCCAGATTTACTAACCCTCTTACTGTCAGGATTTACTGAAACCATGCAGATGTTATTGCTGATGTTATTGCATATGCATTTGTAGGAGTGTTCCTTTCAAACGTAAAATTTATGGGAGGAGAGCATTTAAATAAATCATGCAACGTGAATCACTATGGGTTGTGGTAGCCAATTTACTGGTATTTGTGCCATTATTTAACACCCCAAAAAAGCATGTCTCCCACCCAATTTGTTAATTTATTGCTAATAAGTTGCTAATTTGCACTGCTCTTGGTAGGTTGGTCATAATGGAAATGAGTTGGATGCATGTGATCTTTAATTTGCACCCCATCTGCACTTTTATTGGATTGCAGCCTCGTGATAATTTGTCCCTGTTTAATAAATCTGGCCCTTGGAATATAATGCAGGAGCCACATGAACTACTACTATGTTGACTGGTCACCATAGCATTCCAGTATTGAAAAGAACATACAGGTCATACAGGTTTGTAACAATGTGAGGGTAATTGAGGATAGAAATGTCACTTTTGGCTGAACTATTACTTTAAAGATGGGCATATCTATACACTGAATGCACCAGAAGTAACTTTGTAAATTGAGTTTGTTGTTGCGAGATTCAGTAATTTCTGGTCATGTTAAAGGGATAGTTCATCCAAAAATGAAAATGTGATGTTTATCTGCTTACCCCCAGGGCATCCAAGATGTAGGTGACTTTGTTTCTTCAGTAGAACACAAACAAATATTTTTAACTCAGACCGTTGCAGTCCGTCAGTCATATAATGGCAGTCAATAGGATTGTCACGAGCCGCAGGGTTTAATTTGGTTTTGTCTGTGTATGTTTTTTTGACTCCCAAAGCCGTGGAGCCCATTGACTGCCATTATATGACTGACAGACTCCAGTGGTTTGAGTTAAAAATCTTCATTTGTGTTCTACTGAAGAAACAAAGTCACCTACATCTTGGATGTCCTCGTGGTATTTTTCACTTTCAGGTGAATTATCCCTTTAATTGGTGATGTTGACTGCTAGGTTTGAAGGTGACTTCTGTGTGAGCAGGGCTTCATGCATCGCTACATTATTGACAATGAATCTTTTGTGTCCACAAGGTTTCTCTAATGAGCCTACACTTTAATATTGTACATTTCTTTAAAGGCATAGTTCACCCAAAAATGAAAATTAATTTACTCACTCTCAAGCCATCCTAGATGTATATGACTTTCTTCTTTCAGACTTTCGGAGTTATATATTCAAGTTTTATAATGGCAGTGAATGGCTGTTGAGATTTTGAAGTTCAATAAAGTGCATCCATCCATCATAAAAAGTACTCCACACGGCTCTGGGGCATTAATAAAGGCATTCTGAAGTGAATCAATGTGTTTGTGAGAAAAATATCCATATTTACAACTTTATAAACCATAATGATAGATTGGTGAGAATATTCTAGTCTCGCAAGAACCAAGTTTAGTTTACAGCAAAGGAAAACCTCCTGCCGTATTGACATTTTTCTTTACAAATTCTCATCTTGAACTTCCAATTTGTGACTGGTATTTTGTTTTGCTCTCTCCTCTGCGTTTCTGTTTGTTACGCTACTCCTAAGTCCTACGTCATCCGATGAAATGCCACTTTCTTGTAAACACACGTACAAAAGAGATTTAAGTTTTAAATATGGATATTTTTCTTTCACAAATGCATTGATTCACTTTAGAAGGCCTTTATTAACCCCCCAGAGCCATGTGGAGTACTTTTTATGATGGGTGGATGCACTTTATTAGACTTAAAAATCTTAATAGCCATTCACTGCCATTATAAAACTTGAAAGAGCCAGGACATTTTTAAATTGTATTGGTCTGGAAGAAGAAAGTCATATACAGTACACCTAGAATGGCTTGAGGGTAGTAAATAACGGGTAATTTTCATTTTTGGGTGAAATATCCCTTTAGGCATAAACATGCACACAAATACTGGATAAAATAGCCAATTTTCTGACCTTTTTAAATATATACTGATATTTTTCTCTCAGTTTGTCCACCATCTGGGATGTAATTTGTTTACTAAGCTTGTTGCAGTTTATTATGGTATGTAGGTATCTCACTAGGTTTTGTACAGAGCTGTAGACTGACAGATGGTTGTGTTTCTGTATCTAAAACTGTAGAGCATGTTATTATACAGCAAAAACGCCAAGGTCAAGGGTTCGATTCAAGAATGCATCAACTGCTAAAAAGTGTACGTTGAGTAGAACGTAAGTCACCATGAATTAAAGCATCTATCAAAATCCCAAAAAGTAAATCAATGCACTGTATTTGTGAGGTGCAGATTACTATATTCATTCTATATACTACTAAGCAGCTCCCTGATCAGAAGTGTGTTTACAGGAGCGAAGTGTTTAAAATCGAGGGGGTTGGGTTGCAATCACGACCGAGACGTGAACACACACACACACACCACACACACGCACGGTGTCTCTCATTCACGGGAGAAGTGTCATTAGCATCTTTCCCGAAGCTTCCATGGGCCAATAAACGCTAGCAGTCAAGCAAGACTGCTCTGAATTCATCACTCTCTCCCCTTCTCTCTATATCATCCCCATATTTCTCTCTCTCTCCCCTCCCCATCCCTTCTTTCTTCTTTCTCTCTGTCTGTAGATGTGAGCAGCGTGCCCCCTGATGAGTCACCTCTGTCATCAGAGCACCGCAAAGGGAGAGAAAGACACACACACACACACACACACACACACATGCAGAGAGAGAGAGAGAGAGAGACAGACAGCATCTCTTCTGCAAAGTCTCACCCCATCCTCAACCCCCACCACACACGTAACCAAAATCGACAGACTTAAAGATGAAAATTTACATTTTTATCTTTTTTACTCTTTCTCTCTTTCGTTCACGCCACCTATCTGGCCCCCTCCCCCATCTTTCGCTCTCTCAGAATCAAATTTCTAAGATCCAAAGCGTATCGAATGTGCAGCATTTCTTTGTGCACTGAGGAGAGCAGAGGAACAGTGATGCTTTCTCAAATACCAGAGGAAGTGGAAGACTACCCCAGCAGAGCAGCAAAATTATGGAAATAGATAAATAAATAATACTACGGCTGGCAGTGTCGCTTCCTTGCTGCTGTGACTAATCAGAGAGTGTGAGCGTGTGTGCGTGTGTGCGTGTGCTGATTTGGGACCTTCTGCAAAACACACACATGGTGCTGCGGCAACAACCTATGCTCACTTTCGGTTGCGTTCACATTAATAGTGGTGTGAATTCAGTTCTGTTGGTTTAAAGGGATATTTTCAGCCAAAAATGAAAATTCTGTCATTTATTACTCACCCTCATGTCTTTTCAATCCCGTAAATCCTTTGTTCATCTTCGGAATGCAAATTAAGATATTTTGAATAAAGTTGTTATTTTAGTTTTCTTTGAGCACAAAAAGTATTCTCGTAGCTTCGTAAAATTACGGTTGCACCATTGATGTCACACGGACTGTTTTATCGATCCATACCGTCCTTACTTCATTTCTGGGCCTGGGAAAATTTCAGTTACATTGCTGTATATGCAGGGTCAGAAAGCTCTCGGAATTCAAAAATATCTTCATTTGTCTTGTTAAGATGAATGAAGGTCTCATGGGTTTGGAATGACATGAGAGTGAGTAATTAATGACAGAATTCTCATTTTTGGGTGAACTATGCCTTTAACACAGTGTCCGAACCAAGTGTGCCGTAGGTGTCCTGAAAAGTGAAGCCAAAAGTTTTCGATCGCCCCCCGGTGGCTGGCTGCAGTATAGGTCATAAACCCCGCCCTCTCCATGTAATCTAATGGGACGTGAGCCAAACTAAATAATCGAATTACACTTCAAATAAATTTTTTCGAAAGATGATTTCCATCGTGTGAGGTAGTTCTTATACAGCTGATTCATGTTCAGGTGTTCGTTTTTATAATAAGTTTGCTTTTAAGTAGTTACTTGATGCTATAAAAACGGGGTGTGGTGTCATGATTGTGATCGTGCGATTGGATCTGCGGAAGTTTGGGCGGGACTTTGACACCGCGGCTCCGCCTCACGACACTACTGCGCAGACTCTGGCTCCAAAAGAATCTCTACTACGCATGCTCTGGCTCCAAATGACATAATTTCCCCCAAGATGGCAGCGGCCATATTAAGATGAATTGGCTTCACTTTTCTATACGGAATGAAGCGGAGATGCGTCGTCCATCTTTTTTCACAGTCTATGGTCCGAACATGGTGTGAAGCGCTAAACATGAAATTCATTTTGCCCTAAACAACTGCAATTGGGACAAGTATTAGTACATTTTGTCAATAATTTGTTTTTTTATGTGGTTGGGATTAGCCTCACCCTCTGAGAAGTCTTATTGGTACAAAAACATCATGTCAAACAATTAATATGTTCTCATTGGCTGTGATTGTGGGTTTTTTTTTTTTTGTTTGTGAGGCCATTTTTTCTCACTGGAAGATTTCTGATTAGGACACAATTATATTTAGTGTTGTTATAGTTAACTAAAACTATTACAAATCATTTCTGGTAATTGAGATGAAGCTGAGATGAAATAAATAAATACTAGAGGAAAAACTTTAAAAACTTGTAAAAGTAGGGCCCTATGAAATCCATTTTATTTTTTTCCCAAATTTCATCTTATTTTTTTCCTGTTTTAATTTTTCTGGATTCAGGTTTTTTTTTTTTTTTTTCATTTTAATTTTTTTAATTCTTAAAACTAACTTTTTAATAATACCTTTATTAGTAGTAGTAGTAGTACTATGATTACATAAAATATTTCTGTCACAGTTTCTTCAAGTTAAACCAAACTTTTATTTTGACGGGTTGCTGTGAAGACCATTACATTTCTGTTTGTATTTGATATTACAATAGTTTTTTCTGAGTCTCAAAGCAGTTCTATGTTTATGTGTTCATGTACTCATATATTGAGGCGGAAAAGGCTGAAAACATCACAAGCATCACGCATGCTTTAGTTTGTGTGTAGTAAACAAAACGGTGCGTCTGTGCCAATCATTCACACAGAGAAATGCAGAGCATGCAGGATTTATATTTAAATAGTATTTAGTGGCTTAATATTCACAGACACTAGTCCATATTGCGTTTTGATTTAAGTTTACTGACTTACTTTTGATTTATTCATCCAAAACTACTTGAAATAAATAAGTTTAAGTACTAAAAATTTTAAAACTAAGACTAAAACCAAATAAAAGCTGAATATTTTAAAAATACTAATAAAACCATCAAAAGCACGTAAGAAAATTATACTTCTTTTTAAATGATTAAAATTCAAGCTGAAAATATAAAAAACTGTTATTTCAAAATATTAATAAATGCTATAATAGTATATAGTAAAAAAATAATAACACTGATTATATTTCTGATGATCTGATTCAATTCTCAGTTGTTTTGGTCAGAATCCACAAGAAAAATCTATCATGAAAATTCTCAACTGGACTGAAATTCAACCTTAAATCACTTGCTTACAAACCCATTTGCAATGAATCCACTACTGACACTGAATTTAATGTGAATCGAATGATATATATAAAAGAACAAGTCATTCATCCATACAAAATATAGTTCTCTCAGAAGCAGCCTAACAAAAGTTCAGCAACTATACTTTTTTTTAGAAAAATGTGAACCCTAAAATAGAGGTACACAGACGGAGGAAGAGGAGGAGGAAGATGACGACGAGAGGAAATGGAGACCACCGCTCCAGCTCTTCCGATCGCTCTCGTCAGCCGGAGGGATTCTTTCCTAGAGACGTGCTGAAATTGGATTTCTGTCACCGCCGGAGAAGCATGGTGGCTGAGCACGGCAAGTAAAAATGGCGCTTTAAGCGAAAAAGACAGACACAGGGTGAACCGGAACGACATAAACGAACCCAGTGTTCACCAACCACTCAGAGTTTATTCCTCTGTACAAGATGGCAGTTAGTTGCCAAGTTATGTTAATTTGATTCATTTTAGTATGTACAGGTATCTGCTGACCTCTTGAAACACTATCAAGAATTATGAGTGTTTTGACTTCACAGAAGAACATCACGCACATCAAGCTTTTAACTTTGTAGCCACTTTGTCAAAAAAATGCAACTGGCAATTTTTCATTCACAACGTCTGTTCTGGGAAGCTCAGTAAATCCCTGAATCACACTAAACTCAACTACAAGAAGCTGCAAATGTTTCTTTTTGAAGTTGAGCTGGCTGAGATTCTTTGTAAATGTACAATGACTCACTAATGCACTGTATTGGATCATTTGGTCTACCGATAAGAATATTAAACTGTTTTTAGATAGTCCTATCTACAGTAGGTGGTGATGCAATATTGACCTGATAGTTAGACATAGCCAGACTATTGGCAAAAGTCTGCTTCACATCGCAGTGTATTCTCACCAAGAACCACCCACTTAGACAGGAAGAGAATTTATGTACACCAAAAAAAAAAACACATGATTATTTCACACAGTCAAATATATAACTCTGCTCTAGTTTACTTGATAGAAAGTCTAAAATTTCAAATACTTGTTGCCACAAACCTTTAATTCTCCTAAACCCATTTACTCCAATTTGAAAATTGCAAACATTTGGAACTCAGGGTTACAATATCTTGCCCTGTTTCAATGTAATATAAAAGTAGACTGTCAATGAACATGAGAAAAATCACTAAATGCTAACTATAGCAATTTAAGGTTTGGAAATCATTGGGTAATAGGTACAAACCTTCATTTATAGCATCGGCTCTCAAAAGTCATTGACATTGGAACTTGAGTACGCCAACACAAGACCAAAACCTACTTGAATCTGTGACGACAATAGATCCTTGTTCTATTACAATAACACAAACCCTCTGTTTGAGAGGAGCCTTTTATCATTCAAGTCCCTCTCCCTCTTTTTGCTCTAATGTATTAGGTACTGATGAGTGTTTGATACTACTAAAGCAATCTGTTGATTGTAATCAAGTATCTGTTGAGAAGATGAGTCTCTCTTAGATGGTGAGGATCCTGCTAAAAAGGGAGGAAAAGGAGGAGAAAATAAGAGAAGTATAGAAGGAAAACTGAGAGATTTAAAGTTAAAAAGGCATAACATTGATTTTCGGTGCTGAATGCAGGTTGGTCAATACAGCATTCAAGATGGCTGAAATTTACACCACTGTTCAAAAGTTTGGGGGCAGTGACTTGAGGGATGGTTCACCCAAAAATGACATTTCTGTCATTAATCAAACACCCTCAAGTCTTTTTAAACTTGTAAGACTTTTGTTCATTTTCAGAAATTAAGATATTTTTGATGAAATTCAAGAGCTTTCTGATGCTGCATAGACAGAAACACAACTAAAACTGATAATGCAGACCAAACCATAAGTCGCAGAGACTTAAAACTTGGAGGGATAGTAGTACTCACATTGCCGACAATGTCACTAAGGCTCGCCCCAATCGCTACAGTGATCAAAAGTAAGAAATCACTCATAACTCCTAAACCGTCAGTCGCAGGCTTAAGTGTTTCGGGTATTTTGGATTTTTTGGAAAAACCTACTTATGCAAACTAGTCCTAGGGTTTTCACCCGATCGGAACAAACCAGTGCAGAAAGATTCTCTGGAAAGTGAATATCAAATTTATCGCCAAAACGTTCAAAAGGGACATAGAACGTAATGAGATATCTTCGCCAAACTCAGAACGCTGATGAAAGAGCTCAATCTGTGGTCACAGGACAAAAACCACTGAGCTTGGCCACTTGGTGGCACTATAAGAGGAAAACATAAAAATGGCTATATACGCAACCATTTGTCCTATCAACATGAAAATCGCTGGTCCACATTTGTGTATGTAAAAAAACACGGTCTCACTCCCAAGTCGTCACATATTGACGTTTGGTCAGGACCCCTTGGCGTCGCATTTTGACGCTTAAGGTACCCCTTTAGCGTAGTTTTTTGACGTGAAGGGTCCTCCACTGTTTTCAGTTGTTTGTCTTACTGGTTTGCATGCATTTGTAAAAATGTAAACAATTTTATATAAATTTATACTTTCACTGGAGCACCTAAACCCACCCCTACCCTAAACTTACCCACTTCTGAACAATATAAAGCACAGGCAAATATAAGTACAGTCACATGTATTTATTGCAAAAACTGACCATAAACAAGCAGTAAAAAAGCATTACAAACAAGTCGTGTTGCATTCCAAATCTTCTGAAGCCAAACGATATCTTTATGCGAAGAAGAAAGTAAAACATAAGGTTTTAATCGCTAAAAATTATCCCACTTCGTTAACGTGCTCACATTCTTATTCAAAAAGATACGCCCAAGTATTAGCATGACAGGTCACGAGACACACAAGAGCCAATATCATTTCACAACCAATGTTGACGTAATGCTTCTGCTGTCTGGCGGCATTTTTTGAATTCGCGCACAGACTGTGGCAAACAGGATGAGCTTTACAGCGGACGGATCGCGTCTGTTCCTCTCACAAATCAATCGTTTTGCCTCGGAAGACTTGGAATATTCATATTTTTAAAATAAATTGTGACTGTAGTTGTATCTGCCTGTTATATCTGTGTTTTATTGACAAATGGTTAGGTTTAGGGGCAGGGGTTGGGTTACGTGCTCGTAAATGTGTAAATAGTGTAATATAAATAAAACTGTTGTGACTGTTTGATTTGAAAAATCACACCCCAATACATATGCAATAATGGCAATATTATTACCCAATATATCATTTAATCATGATGATAAAATTCACAGTGCCTTTTTCGCATCAGCTTATTGACGCCAAGGGTTTCTTATTTAAAGCAGTGAAGGACCCTGCACGTCCAAAAATGACGCTGAAGTGGTACCCTGCGCGTCAAAATGTGACGCCAAAGGGTCCTGACCAAACGTCAATATGTGACGACTTGGCAGTGAGACC
Source organism: Garra rufa (assembly GCF_049309525.1). NCBI lineage: Eukaryota > Metazoa > Chordata > Actinopteri > Cypriniformes > Cyprinidae > Garra > Garra rufa. Next base: position 13,880,121 of record NC_133366.1, read on the forward strand.
GTGTTGCAAAAAACATAGCTGCCATTGGCCGATTAAGTTTGAGCACCTATTAGACAAGGGTAATGGAGGCTGATCAGAACGAAACTCAGTGGGCCTATTTGATTTGAAAGAAATTGGCCACTTGGGGGGTGAAATCACATTTTTCAAAGGCATAAACAATTGTACATTGCTTGGTTTTTTCGCACATACACACAATATTCGTATTTGAATTGTATGATAGAAATTCTCATTGCAGACAACTTTGCCTCCAGAACCACTGCTCTAAATCAAACTGTTTGTTAAGATGTTAGAAGATGTAAAAACATACTTTCGTGAACTAGTCCTAGGTTATCTGGAAAAAAAAAAACAATTCTCTGAACCCTGAAAAAATGTTGAAGTTTACCCTTTGGGAAGCTATAACGGGGTCGTTTAGAAAAGGGGCCTGTCCAAATTTACCCCCAAATCCTGTAAAGCTTAAAGGAAAAATCAAAACTTTACAAAACCTGGTGAGCACATGCCACAGGCGATTTTAAACAAGCATGCAAAGTTTTAAGGAGATCAGACCACAGCTGGCACTATAACAGTCGTGTTTTTTTTTTAATCATTGATTTAGGTCATTATAGACATGCTAAATAATATATTTTTACATGTGCTTAAATGCGTTAAAGTGCTCGAACCCCAGTAATCCCTGTTTGCAGCTATATTGTAAGATTATGACTTCAAAGTTTGTGGATGAAATATGAACAAGAAAGACCAGAGACATTTATTTAGAATATAAAATGAGTCAGTTTTGATTATATGTTGTTTAAATACTAAGGAAGGTAGAGAAGGATAGAGGAGAATATGGTAGATTTAGAGAAGAAAATAGAGAAAGCGGAAAAGAGATGCAAGGGGAAAGGAAGGTGGAGGTGTTGGCATATCGCTGATGATTACACAGTGTCCGCGGAAACGTGCAACCAGCGACACCATGGCAACAACACTTTTCACTCGCGGTCCAGGGAGGTGATATGCTTAGAAGATAAGTGATCTCTCTTTTTCTCAAATTTTCTCTCCCTCACCATCCCTAAGCTAATTTATTTCTCTTCTTTTCCTTCTAGGAATCCTTAGTCTATCTATTCTTCTTGAAACAAGTCTACTGTTAAAGGTCCCATATCGTACACATTTCTGGAGGTTTATTTTATTTGTTGATGTCCTTAAGAATATATATTTGCGGTATAAGTGCCAAAATCCATCTCAAAATATTTTTACAGCTCCTTTTTTAGGAGCTCTGTCAAAAACAGGTCGATTTTGGCCCATCTAATTAATATTCATGAGCCTCTCTTCTGATTGGCCTGTTGTTTTCTGAGTGACGCACAACCAGGCCAATCACAGGTAACTACGGTCATGTATGCTGTAAGCGTAAGCGAGATCAGAGCAATAGAGAGAGCTGATACTCAACAGGATATTTTAGAATGATCATTAATGTTTTTTCTTTTACAAACACCGAATGCAGTAGGCTACATAACTGTTGCTTTAGTAAAGCCCCTTTCACAATGCGCACTGATTCTGGAAAATTACGGGAACTGTGTGAACCAAAGCCAGAACCTAAAGGCAGTGTTGTAGTAATGATGCACGTTATCAAGCGACTCTTCACAACGAAAAATAACGTTACGTGCAAAGTGGAATGAAGCAGCGATCACCAGGCAGAGCCAGCTCCTCACTATCAGCGCTGAAGCACAGTTTGTTCAGGTTAGTTTCAGTTTAGTGAAACGTATGCGTCGCATTACATCTCACATCCAAACATCACATGTCTTTATGGTTTGTGTGTAAAGCACGCACAGATTCCGGAAAACAACTGTGAATGAACCAAATTAAACAATTCCGGAACAAATCGTGGGACACATTATCCGTGTATTTACCGGAATCGCTGTGTGAAAGAGGCTGAAGTTGACGTGCCTCTGGTCTCTTATATTCACGTTGTTCTGAAGCCTGTGTAATGATCGTAGCTTGACATCTATCGACTGAACAGGGTTTTCTCAACTTGTTTTCCTGTTGTTGTTGCTCAATGGAATGGATGCGTTGTTGTCTGGGGGTTTGACAAAAGGAGGGTGGGACGTTGGTTTGTGACTGAAGGCGGTGACTTGAGTCGATCGGACGTCACATCGTTACGGAAGTCACAGCTGCTTGTGAAAATGAACAGCTACTTTAAGCAGGCTGTGTGCAGTTTACTGTGGATTGACTGTTTTGAAACTCATATGGTAGTTAGATAGCCCCTAGACCTTAGTTATCATGAAAAAAGCCAGGAAATTTTGATTTTGACGATATGGGACCTTTAACACACACACACACACATACTGGAAATCTGTTAGTTTTGTACTGTTCAACACAGAAATCTGTATGAGCGGCGGCTGTTTCCAGAACGAGTTCCAAAATGGTTGCAGGTTTAGCCACTGAGACGGGAGCCAAGATGGCTCTCCACCTCCAATCACCTGATGTCACTGGCCCTTGAGGGAGCCCTCTGCCAATCGGTGCAAAGCACTGAGTAGTAATATCCCAGACCTTTGGATTTGAGTGCTTATGTTTGGATGTTCTGGTCTGACTACAGTAACCGGAGCCAAAATGGCTCCAGGTGGAGTGGCCATGACTTGAGCCAAGATGGCAGGCAATGCAGCATGTCTGGCTTGTAGCAGAGGGCCTCTGGTCTTAATGGGGAAGATGCAGACAGTCAGGACAAGGCTTGTTTCTCCTGAAACTGGACCTGAATGACTTCTGCAGTCTCAGAGACAGATGGTGAAGTTATTAAGGAGAAAAAGAGGGGAAGTGAAGGAAAATGAGAGAGGTATGAACACCAGGGACAAACTACGAGTGTTGCCAGCATATGCCGTTCACAGGACGGTTGGTTGGCATACACAAATGAAAACTGGTCCTTCGTCATCCAAACCTCTGGAGCATAAACACAGCAGCATATATAGTGATCAGCCACAATGTCACTAAGATATATTAACCCCCCTACCCCCCCCCCTCATCCTCTTCCTCTTCCCACCATTTCATCTGCCTTCCATCACGACAGAAGCCACAAGCCGCATGGTTGACTGGGCCGGTCAGTGAAAGACTGTACAGTCCAAAGCAGGAAAATTGATCTCCATATCAATTATAGAGCTGCTGGGGTCTTTTTCCTTCCTGGCTGGAGAAGCCTGGAGAAATTGCTTGGCTATAGCCATGGCATATTTTTCACCACTTTGGGCAAAAATCCATGTCGATTACGCAGCCAATCGATGGCCTGCGTCTCTTGCTCAGCGGTGCTGCTAAACGCATCAATGATGAGCCCAGTGTGGGCGGCAGAGCTGGAGAGACAGGGATGGAAAAGAGAGAGAAAGAGAACGAGAGTGAGACGGGCAGGGAGGGAGAAAGACAAGGAACTAAAGAGTGGGAGATAGACGGGGGAGAAAACAAGAGTGAGACAGAGAGGGAGGGAACATGAGAGTGAGACAATCAAGGAAGAAAAAACAACAGGAGGAACAGAGAAACAAGGAGGTAAAAGGGAGGGAAATTGACAGAGGGAAAATAGGAGTGGGATGGAGAAGAAAAGAGAGGAGGATACACAGGGAGGGAGGAAGAGAGAGGGAGAGGATGATACAGACAGGTAAAGAGAGAGGAGGAAAGGAGAGAGGGAGAAAGATAGGGAAAATAAGAGACAAGAAAGAAGGTGAGAGACAAAGAGGCAAAATGAGAGTGAAACAGTGAATGATGAGAGTGAGACAGACAGAGAAGGTAAATAAAAGGGAGACTGTTGGAAATTAAAAAAATTGAGACTGATAGGGAGAAAGGTAAACATGAATGAGATAGACAAGAAATGTGAGTGAGACAGACAGGGCGGGAAAGTAAGACAGGGAAAATTGAGGGCGAGACAGGCAAAGGAAACTGTCAGTGAGACAGGCAGAAAAGAATAAGGGGGTAAAAGGGAAGAAAAATGAGAATGAGATGGACATGGAGGAAAAAAGCATGAGACAGAAAGGAATGGAAATCAAGAGACCAAAAGAAAGACAGGCAGGGAAAGGAAATGAGAGTGAGTCAAGAAAGAGAAAGAGAGAGACAAGAAAGGACAATAGAGTGGGTGAAAAAAGTAAGACAGACCAAGAGGGAAAGTACGAGTGAGACAGACAGGGAAAAAGAGAGTGAGACAGTTTGAAAATAATAATTAAGGGGGGGGGGGGGGGGGCAGGTATAAGATGGACAGGAAGGAAATAAGCATGAGACAGAAAGGAAAGGAAATTGAGAGGGCAAAAGAATGACAGACAGGTAGCGAGATGAGAGTGAGACGGTTGAAAAAAATTGAGACTGATAGAGAGAAAGGTAAACAAGTATGAGACAGGGAGGAAACATGAATGAGACAAACAGGAAAGGAAAATAGAGAGGGTAAAAAGAGACAGACGAGGTAAAGTGAGAGTGAGACAGACAAGGAAAAAAACAAGAATGAGACGGACAGGGAGGAAACAAGCATGAGACAGAAAGGAAAGAAAATTAAGAGGACAAAAGAAAGGCAGGCAGGGAGGGAGGGGAAATGAGAGTGAGACAGAAGGGAAAGAGAGGGAGAAAGAAATTGAGACTGACAGGGAGGAAACGAAAGACAGAGACAGGAAAGGAAAGGACAACAGAGAAGGCAAAAGAAAGTGAGACAGGCTGAGAGGAGAAAATGAGAGTGAGACTGTTGGAAAAGAAAATTGATAATAACAGAGAGGACAATAGGCAAGGAAAACTACAATAAGACAGACAGAGGGAAAACGAGAGTGAGACAAACAAGAAAAGAGGGTGATTTTACAAAAACCTTAATTAGAACAATTATTCTTTTAACATTTTGTTAGAGTGAGACAGGCAGAGAAGGAGAATGAGAGTGAGACAGAAAAGAAGAAAAACTGAGACTGATAGGGAGGATAGTACACAAGAATGAGATAGACAGGAATGAAATGTGAGTGAGACAGACAAGGAGGGAAAGTGGGAGTGAGACAGGGGAAAATGAAAGTGAGACAGGCAAAAAAAATGAGAGTGAGACAGGAAAAGGGAAGAAAAACAAGAATGAGACAGACAGAGGAAACAAGCAGGAGACAGAAAGAAAAGGAAAGACAGACAAGCTGGGAGGGGACATGAGAGTGAGACAGTAGGAAAAGAGGGAGAAAGAAATTGAGACTGACGGGGAGGAAATAAAAGAGAGAGACCGGAAAGAAGAATAGAGTGGGTGAAGGACAGACAAGGAAGGAAAGTGAGAGTGAGACAGGAAAAAATGAAAGCGAGACAAGTACAAAGGAAAAATGAGAGTGAGATAGTTGGAAAAGAATAATTAAAGGGGGGAAAAGGGAAGGAAAACAAGAATGAGACAGTAAGGAAAAAGGAAGGGGAAATGACAGTGAGACAGTAGCTAAAGAAGGAGAAAGAAATTCAGACTGACAGGAAGAAAACAACAGAGAGACAGACAGGAAGGGACAACAGAGAGGGGAAAAGACAGTGAGACAGGCCGAGAGGGCAAAATGAGAGTGAGACTGTTAGAAAAGAAAATTGATACCAACAGTGAAGAAAATAGCCAAGGAAAACTAGAATGAGACAGACAGATAGGAAACGAGAGTGAGACAAGCAGGACAGGAAAATAGACAGGATGAAAGAGAGTGAGACAGGCAGAGATGGGAAAAAGAGACCCAGAGAAAGAAAAGGGAGAAATTGAGACAGACAGCTGGGAAAAGAGAAAAGGAGAAAGAGAGTGAGACAAACAGGAATGGCAAATACCAGAGACCGCAGACAGCAACAGAAACCAAGAAAGAGGCAGAAGAAAATGAGTGAGAACCATTTAAAGAGACAGACAGACATAGACTTGATGCTTTCTCTTCCTTAAATCAGTAGTTTGGTTTCACTGTGTGTGTGTGTGTGTGTGTGTGTGTGTGTGTGTGTGTGTGTGTGTGTCTGTGTGTGTGTGTGTGTGTGTGTGTGTGTGTGTGTGTGTGTGTGTGTGTGTGTGTGTGTGTGTGTGTGTGTGTGTGTGTCTGTGTGAGTCGCCTGATGTAATCGGTCGTTGGAGTGTGCGAGCATGTCCTGTGTCACTAGTGGAGCGTAGCAAAAGCTGTGATTTACAGGAGGCTGTGGGGGAGCTGAGGCTGAGAGAGAGAGAAAGAGAGAGGAAGAGAGAGACAGAATACTCGTTAGAAGTATGAGGATGCTGTGACCAGAGCATCTAAACCACAATAAATGACATCTCCATTGCCATGTCTCATACACAAATACCAGAACACTCTGAATACCCACAACGTCAATGATAATCATATAGCTCCCACCATGCATTTCTGCGACTGGCCCAATGATGCTACTCAACAGTGCTGAAGTGCTTTTTTTTTTTTTTTGCAGTTTATCTTACATATATTACATAAGCATAATATTTTATTATATAACTGACGATTATCACCAAGTCCGGTCCAAAAAAGCGCACATGCCGCAGCTAGCGGGTGACAGCGCCCAGCTCCGATTGAATTATTTACGTCAAGAGTTCTGACACAGTGTTCCGAGCGGATTTGCTCCACTTTACATCGGCGAACGGTCTGCGGTGACATCAGCACTCGACCTGAACCAGACGTTTGGCATTCTGCTAGCGCCTGTCATGCTAATCTGGCTAGCCTCCTCCTAACGTCTGTCACGCTAAGGTAGCCGCCTCCTCTCTCGTTCTCTTCGCTCTCCTCCTCCATGACATGAATACAAATGTGCCTTAAAAAACCCAAGGCATCATCTCTCTGCACCCCACCCCCTCCATCTCGCCCTCCATCTCGCATCTTTGTGTGATAGGCACCTCTAAATGAATTTGCAATCATCTCGGCGGCTAGGCACACAAGGCTAGTGCGCACATTTCCACCTATTCAAAAAGATATTAAAGCGGAGGATACATTGGAAGGCGAGAGCGCTCAAAAGAGGGATGCTTTTCAAAGGAGAGATTCGGAATCGTTCTTCTTTTTTTTTGCAGCTCGAAAATCCCCGCTGACCGAGATGCGCCTCGTCTCCAATGAAATAATGAAACAATTATGACCGTGCAGACGCGCATCCCAGAATTAACTAAACTGTCATCTAACTAAATGTGTTTTATGTTTGCTCTGAGTTATTAGCCGTCCCCTTAACACACTCGTAATTTATGCATTGGATATTTGACAACTGTGAAAAATAAATCCATTTATTTCCTTTGCTTCTCTCTCTGGAGGCACATCCCTCCATACTACTGATCAAATCCCAACCCCTCCCTCCATTTCTTCTTCTCCTCCTTCGGTAGCAGATCTCCAAGGCCTCTTTTTCCTTCCATTTCTCAGTCCAAGTCCTGCAATCTTCCTCCCTCGTTGGCACACTCTTAGTATTTATTGGAAAAGCATTTGAATGGGTCTACCTATGGCGGCTTACAGCATAGACTTAAGCCAAATTTAATTTGAAGCAAACAAAAATAGGCTGTGAGGGATAGAAATGCAGTTGTTCTGAAACTATGCTGGTTTACTGGTCTCCCAGCCTAGTCATACTGGTTTAAGAGGATTGTTGGGCGCTTGATAAACTCTAAGTTCAGAGACTTGATTGTCAACCAGGTAAACCAGATGAACACCACCTTGATGAGCGATAGAAGTGCAGTTGTTCTACGCTGGTTTACTGGTCTAAACTGGTCTCCCAGCCTAGTCAGGCTGGTTTTAGTGGGGCTGTTGGGCACTTGTTAAACTCGAAGTTCGGAGACTTGATTGCAGACCAGATGAACACCACCTTCAGGCAAGAAGACTAGCTAGACCAGATTAAACAAGCATATGTCATAATGAAAAGACTTCTATGCCTCACAGCCTTGTTTTCATCCACTTTATGAGTCAGAATATTCCGTAAACGTTAATCTGAAAATGGCATGTATTGGCCTTGGTTTTAGATTTGAGCAATATTTGACGCAAACAAAAAAAGACTGCGAGGGACAGAAATACAACTGTTTTGTAAACTAAGATGGTTTACTGGTCTAAACCGGTCTCCCAGCCTAGTCAGGCTGGGTTTAGAGGGATCTTGGGCACTTGTTAAACTCAAAGTTCAGAGACTAGATTGCCGACCAGCTAAACGAGATGAACACCACCTTGGCCAGGCAAGAAGACTAGCTAGACCAGATTAAACAAACTTATACTACAGGGCCGTTGAATGCTTGAATCTGATTGGCTGACGAACGTTCTAGAGGTGTGCATTATTTTCAGGGAAACGCACGGTGAACGTAGTTCCAGGCAGCTTTTGACCGCAGTACATGTCTATATCACTTCGCCACACGATTTCAGTTATTTCAAAGGTCCTTACAGCCCAAAACAGCAAAATAACCAAAACCCACAAAATAAATACAGTAAACAACAGGATAAAAACGACATTATTTCAATGTTTTTTTTTTTTACAATATTACGTTTTATTATGTATGGAAAGCACAAACTCTATTTCTCTCGCTCTCTCTCCCTCACAGACGCACACACATAGTTAGCACTCGCGCTAATGTTGTTAGCGCTGCTCTGACAATTAACAACTTAAAAACGACATGACAGTTCTCACACGAGGTAACGGCGTGGTCTTGAAGAAAATGGACTTAAAGTTTAACTGTTTGTAGAGACGATGTTGCCAGTCACCTTTGAGAGACACACAGACTTGAGAGAGGTAATGCACCTAATATCTCTCTCCCTCTCTCTTTCTGTCCTTCTGCTTGTCTGTCGGTCTGTCTAAACTCCATCATTAACTGCATTATTTTGCTATCAACGGCTCAAGCGTCGTTACTAGGTCTAAAATGACGTTTTGGAACTAGCAACGAAGCTGTTGGATGAGCTGCGTAAGAAATTAATCCCACTCACAATAGTGTTTTAAGGATAAAAACCGGACGAATGTCTTGAGATATATAATTTGATTGATGTCTTGAGGTGTTGTAACTGTAGTATAAGCGGAATAATTGACTTCGGTCCGTAGAATTCTACGAAAATAATGCACACCCGAGGTGGAATGGCCACTCCGCTTCGCGTCGTGACCGCATCACCACCTCGGGTGTGCATTATTTTCTAAGAATTCTACGGCCCGTCGTCAATTATTCCTTACGTATGTCATAATGAACAGACTTCTATGCCTCACAGCCTCATTTTCATCCACTTTAAGAGTCCAAATATTCAGTAAAAATTAAACTGAAAATGCTATTTAGTGGCCTTGATTTTACAGCATAGATTTGAGCAATATTTGACGCAAACAAAAAAAGGCTGAGGGATAGAAATACAACTGTTCTGTAAACTAAGCTGGTTTACTGGTCTAAACCAGTCTCCCAGCCTAGTCAGGCTGGGTTTAGAGGGATCTTGGGCACTTGTTAAACTCAAAGTTCGGAGACTTGATTGCCGACCAGCTAAACCAGATGAACTCCACTTTGGCCAGGCAAGAAGACTAGCTAGACCAGATTAAACAAGCATATGTCATAATGAACAGACTTCTATGCCTCACAGCCTCGTTTTCATCCACTTTTTGAGTCTGAATATTCCATAAAAATGAATCTGAAAATGCCATTTAGTGGCCTTGCTTTTAAAGCGTAGAGTTGAGCAATATTTGACGCAAACAAAAAAAAAAGGCTGTGAGGAATAGAAATACAACTGTTCTGTAAACTAAGCTGGTTTACTGGTCTAAACTGGTCTCCCAGCCTAGTCAGACTGGTTTTAGAGGATTGTTGGGCACTTGTTAAACTCTGAGTAAGTTATGAGACTTGATTGCCGACCAGCTAAACCAGATGAACACCACCTAGGCCAGGCAGGAAGATGAGCTAGACCAGATTAAACCAGTTTATGCCTATTCCACACAGTCTTGTTTTCATTCACTTAATGAGTCAGAATATTCCATAAACATTAAGTCAGGCTGGTTTAGAGGGTTTTTAGAGGGTTTTTGGGTGCTTGTTAAACTCGAAGTTCGGATACTTGATTGCCGACCAGCTAAACCAGATGAACACCACCTTGGCCAGGCAAGAAGATTAGCTAGACCAGATTAAATAAATGTATGACATAATGAACAGACTTCTATGCCTCACAGTCTCGTTTTGATCCACTTTATGAGTCTGAATATTCCGTAAAAATTAAACTGAAAATGCCATTTAGTGGCCTTGGTTTTACAGCGTAGATTTGAGCAACGTTTCACGCAAACAAAAAAGGCTGTGAGGGATAGAAATACAATTGTTCTGTAAACTAAGATGGTTTACTGGTCTAAACTGGTCTCCCAGCCTAGTCAGGCTGGTTTTAGAGGATTGTTGGGCACTTGTTAAACTCTGAGTAAGTTCGGAGACTTGATTGCCGACCAGCTAAACCAGATGAACACCACCTTGGCCAGGCAGGAAGATGAGCTAGACCAGATTAAACCAGTTTATGCCTATTCCACACAGTCTTGTTTCCATTCACTTAATGAGTCAGAATATTCCATAAACATTAAACTGAAAACAGAATTTAGTGGCCTTAGTTTTACAGCATAGATTTAAGCAATATTTGACACAAAACAAAAATAGGCTGTGAGCAACAGAAATACAGTTGTTCTGAAAACTATGCAGGTTTACTGGTCTAAACTGGTCTCCTAGCCTGATCAGGCTGGTTTTAGAGGGTTGCGGGGCGCTTGTTAAACTCGAAGTTCAGAGACTTGATTGCCAACCAGCTAAACCAGATTAAAAAACCCTCTGGGCCAGGCAGGAAGACTAGCTAGACATGATTAAACCAGTTTATGTCTATCCCTCACAGCCTCTGTTTCATCCACTTTATGATTCATAACATTTTGTAAACGTCAAACTGAAAATGGCAGTTAGTGGCCTTGGTTTTACAGCATAGGTTTGAGCAATAATTAATTTGACGCAAACATAAATAAGCCACGAGGGATAGAAATGCAGTTGTCCTGAAAACTAAGCTGGTTTACTGGTCTAAACTGGTCTCCCAGCCTAGTCAGGCTGGCTTTAGAAGGTTTCCAAGTGCTTGTTAAATTTGGTTATGCTGGGAGACTTGTGGTCAACCAGATGAACACCAATTTGGCCAGACAGAAAGACTAGCTAGACCTGATTAAACCAGCAGATGCCATACTGTATAAACTTCTATCAATCACAGCCTTGCTTTCATCCACATTATGGTTGGAATATTCCATATCAGATTTTGGATGGAAGGCATTTGGTGGCCTTGGTTTTAGGCATATAATGGATTATGGTTTGTTTGCTAGGAATAGTTTTCTGTGGCCAATGAAATAAAATCTTGGTCACCTCTGTTGAAGGAGACATCTGACCCTGTGCTCTTTACCTGTCTCAAGCCCTCTGTCATGACCTCTCACTACCAAGCACAAAACGAACACACGAACAAAAAAAATGGCGGGTCAGTGAAGCTTCCACATCAAAACAGCAGGATACGTTTACATTTTCTATTGGCATGTGTGATGCTTTTAAAACGTGATTAATGAGCTTTTGTAAACCACTGTAATTTTTATTCCACTTGACTCTCAGTTTGCGTGTAATTGCTATTAAACTCAGGGGACATATAACCATTATGTTCACGTCAAATAAAACACTATTTTCATGTTCCCCGTGTTCCATCTCAAACATCATAAAAAATATTAAACGGTGTTGCTGTAAATATTTTAACTTGAAGTATTCAGTATTACATCATTTATAAAACTAGTTATTTAAAACATACAAAGCTCACTGAAGCCATGGAAAGGGTTTGGTAAAACTCTATTGGTTCTACACTACATGAGCAGTGGTCTTTTCATGGTAAAAATCCCTGAAAACCACCTTACGTTTTATTAAACAACTAGATTAGAAAGCAAGTTAGACAACAGGAGAAATGCAGAAATTACTGTTTCATAAACTAGAGGGAACAACAATATCGTTAAAGGCCCATTATTCTATGTGTTGAGGTAATTTTAACTGAAACAGGAAGACAGGGAAGACATCTCAAGACTGGAGCAGACCGCATGACACAATGCAAAATCAGACTTTATTCGGCCCAACAGAAAGCATATTTTCACTGCCTGAATCGTTCCCTATTCCCTATATAGTGCAAGATTTTGCACTATATAGTGATACATGGTCCACATATTTATGTAAAACCTCAGTACCAATATTGTCTTTAATTACTGACCTACATGTTACCGAGTCTATCCTCAATATGAAACTTTACGTTACCAGTTTTTAGTAGTCAATGGTAGACAATTATGAATTTTTTGGAATACAAGTACGGTATCTGGACAATTCTGGGCATATATGTTACTGTTGCTTTAAATTGTAAATTTTTACACAATGAAATGTGACCCTGGACCACAAAACCATTCATAAGATTTATACATCATCTGAATAAATAAGCTTTCCATTGATGTATGGTTTGTTAGGATATGATAATATTTGGATGAGATACAACAATTTGATAATCTGGAATCTGAGCATGCAAAAATCTAAATATTGAGAAAATCGCCTTCAAAGTTGTCCAAATGAAACTCTTAGCAATGCATATTACAAATAAAAAATTAAGTTTATATATATGTGACCCTGGACCACAAAACCAGTCTTAAGTCGCTGGGGTATATTTGTAGCAATAGCCAAAAATACATTGTATGGGTCAAAATTATTGATTTTTCTTTTATGCCAAAAATCATTAGGAAATTAAGTAAAGATCATGTTCCATGAAGATTTTTTGTAAAATTCCTACTGTAAATTTATCAAAATGTAATTTTTGATTAGTAATGTGCATTGTTAAGAACTTAATTTGGACAACTTTAAAGGTGATTTTCTCAGTATTTTGATTTTTTTGCACCCTCAGATCCCAGATTTTCAAATAGATGTATCTCGGCCAAATATTGTCCTATCATAACAAACCATACATAAATAGAAAGCTTATTTATTGATCTTTCATAGTATGTATACATCTCAGTTTTGTAAAATTTAACCTTATGACTGGTTTTGTGGTCCAAGGTCACATATATTTACGGTAGAAAAATTCACAAACTGTCTTCATGGAACATTCACATCCAGAACAAAAATGTACAGATAATGTTTTTACTCCCTTGTCATCCAAGATATTCTTTCTTTCTTTAGTCATAAAGAAATTATGTTTTTTAAAGAAAACATTTCAGAATTTTGCTCCATATAGTGGACTTCTATGGTGCCCCGAGTTTGAACTTCCAAAATGCCGTTTAAATGCGGCTTCAAACAATCCCAAATGCGGTTGTAAATGATTCCAGCCGAGCTTATTTAGCTAAATGATTGGTTATTATTTTTATTATTATTACAATTGATATACTTTTTAACCTCAAACGCTCGTCTTGTCTTGCTCTGCCTGAACTCTGCTTTTTCCAGTTCAAGACAGTTAGGGTATGTCGAAAGACTCCCATCCTATTTTCTCCCTCAACTTCAAAAATCATTTTAAAATCATTCTACATCACTGCAGAAGTACCAACCCAGTGTTTGCAAAGAGAGCATGCAAAGAAGATCAAACACCCTTAACAAAAAAAGGTAAAACAGAGATGTTGGACGATTTTGAAGTTAAGGGGGAAAATGAGATGGGAGTTTTTCGACATACCCTAACTGTCATGAACCGGAAAAACAGAGTTCAGGCAGAGCAAGACAAGACGAGCATTTGAGGTTAAAACATATAAATTGTAACTTTAAAAAATAAATAACCAATCGTTTCACTAAATAAGACCCTTCTTCCTCGGGTGGAATCTTTTACAACCGCATTTGAGATCGTTTGAAGCCGCATTTAAACTGCATTTTGGAGCATAGAAATCCACTTTATAAAGAGAAATCCTGAAATGTTTTCCTCAAACAACATGATTTCGGTACAACTGAAAAAAGAAAGACATGAACATCTTGGATGACAATCTGTGAATTTTTGTTCTGGAAGTGAACTTCTCCTTTAATATAAACATAAAATCGATAATTTTGACCCATACAATGTATTTTTGGCTATTGCTACTTAAGACTGGTTTTGTGGTCCAGGATCACAAACGTGCATGAATCGAAGTCCAACTATTAAACATGACATGCTCATAATTACAGCTTCAACAATGTTGGATCAAGTAGCATCTTCCAATTAAAGACAAGTGAAAGCAAAATATATTCTGCAGCCTATAGAACACAATATCAAGATGTGAACAGTAGTGCTAATAACTCCCCCAAATAAATAAATAAATTTGACTTTCCGACTCGGCAGCTGGTTTCTACACATCAAAAAGCAGCGGAAATCGCATGTGCGTGTGACACCAGAGATGATTGGATAATCTTTAGCATGAGAGACAGGCAGAAAGAAAGAGAAAATCACTGCAGGTTTTCGGAACAGCTGGTAGTGTAAAAGCAGTCTGCTACCACCATGGAGGGCACAGACTGAGAAACCCCCCCAGGCAGAATAGAACCGCCCCCCAAACACACACACACACACGGCTCCAATCATTGCACAATTCACCCGCTGCCGAGAGTGACAATCCTGACATACAGAAAGAAAAAAGCTCTTGTTGCTCTGCAGCTATCACACACACAGATGAAATAAGCAGACAATAATGAGAGGAGAGGAAAGGAGGTTTTACAGAGGAGCGGAGGAGGTTTACACTGGCATGGAGGGCAACTCATCCAGACTATCCAATGACACATTCCAAACCATCCACTCCCCCGTCACCCCCTGCCCTTTCCATATATCCATATATCTCCTCAAGGACTAAGAATAACGGAGCGTAAGAGTAGCGAGCGTTTTTACCCACGCTCACGTAGCCAGGAATAACCACAATAATAACAGCACGCCGTTTGGAGCCCCAACTTCGGCTCCAACTCTGGGTCTACTCATTTTTCGCACACCCACCCCCCTCGAACAAAAGAGAAAGATAAAGTAAAAAAGAGAGTGATCTGGTGCTGAAGAAAAAGATACAGTGTACTCACCCCCTCTCTTTCTCTGTCACTCTATCAGCCCCAGCGTATGAGCGTCTCCTCCTATTTCTCTCGCTTTTCTCCTTTTCTGCGTGCCCTCTCACACACAGCGGCCATACAAAAACACGTTCAGGATCATTTGGGTTTTCATCATTTGTTTCTTCTCTTATTTCTCTCCAGGCTTTTGTACCCCTCCCTTTTGTCCGTGCTGGCCCAAAAAGTGCACACACATCCACACAAAGGGCTGCTCTTCCCTGCAGTCCCTGGTCCCCTTCAGCATCTAGACACTAGGACAACATCAAAGCAACTTGGGGGGAACACTTCAGGGGCCTATTGTCTCCAGTCTGATCGTTTTTTCTCGCCTCGGTCCCCCCCTTCGCTTTTGACGCCACTTGGTACGGTCCAGGCATTCAAGCCAAGCAGCTTTCACACATGCAGGGGAAGCTTGTCTCAGGCAATTGCTGACAAGCTACAAACAAGGCAGCCATCCCCCTTCACTGCACACACACACACACTCACACACGAGTGTGTTAACAACTCGTTTCTCTCGCTGAGGCTCGAGCCCTCACTTACCAGTCGCCGTTGAGTCCGGCAATGTCATTCAACAACTCGTGTATCTCTGTCTTACTATCTCGAAGTGAGAGCTTCAGCGTTGGGGAAGCTGCTTTGAAACTGTCTTGGAAGGCTACTAGAAACTTAGGTAGTCCAACTACAGTCAAGTTTAGCCAACTAACAATGTATTTCACTAGGGGGAAAAAGAAAAGAAATGCTCAACTGAGTACTGAACAAAAATGACTTACTAAAATGAATCAAACCTCCTATAATGACACTAAATATAGAGTGAGACTTGTAAAGTGTGAATAATCATTGCTCAGTTCCAAGGCTGTGTGTTCAAAAAAATGATTCAGTTTCTGAATCTGTTCATTAAAAAGAATCATTCAAACAAATCAACTCATTAAAATGATCGTTGACTGATCAATGATCAATGATTCAGTCTTGCTCAGTTTTCAAGGCTGTGTGTGCAAAAAATAGATTTCTTTTCTGAATTTGTTTATTAATATGAATCATTCTAACAGATCAACTCAAAATGATCATTGACTCAGTCTTGCTCCGTTTCAAGGCCGTGTGTGCAAAAGAACATAGATTCAGTTTCTGAATCTGAATCTGTTTATTAAAATGAATCATTCAAACAAATCAACTCACTAAAATTATCATTGCCCCAGTTTGCTTGGTTTCAAGGCTGTGTGTGCAAAAAACAGATTCAGTTTCTAAATCAGTTTATCAATATGAATCATTCTAACAGATCAACTCACTAAATTGATCAATGACTCAGTCTTGCTCGGTTTTCAAGACTGTGTGTGCAAAAAAACATAGATTCAGTTTCTGAATCTGTTTATTAAAATGAATCATTCAAACCATTCCACTCACTAAAATGATCATTAATTCAGTCTTGCTTGGTTTCAAGTCTGTGTGTGCAAAAAAATAGATTTGATTTCTGAATCTGTTTATTAATATGAGTCATTCTAACAGATCAACTCACTAAAATGATCAATGACTCAGTCTTGCTCCGTTTTCAAGGCTGTGTGTGCAAAAAATAGATTTAGTTTCTGAATCTGTTCATTAAAATGTTTCGGATTCAAGGTTGTGTGCATGTGCAAAAAAAAAAATTGATTCAGTTTCTGATCCTGTTCATTATAAATGAATCTTTCAAATAAATTAACTCTCTAAAATGATCATTGCCTCAGTCTGCTTGGATTCAAGGTTGTGTGTGCAACTAAAAAAGAATCTGTTTCTAAATCAGTTCATTAAAATGAATCATTCAAACAAATCATCTCACTAAAATGATTGTTGCTTCAGTTTTGCTCGGTTTCAAGGCTGTGTGTGCAAAAAAATAGATTCAGTTTCTGAATCTGTTCATTAATATGAATCATTCAAACAAATCAACTCACTAAAATGATCATTAACTCAGTCTTGCTTAGTTACAATACTGTGTGTGCAAAAAAATAGATTCAGTTTCTTAATATGTTCATTAAATTGAATCATTCAAACACATCAACTCACTAAAATGATTGTTGCCTAAAACTAATTTTTAAAAAGATTCTGTTTTTTTTTTATCTGTTTATTAAAATGAATAATTCAAACAAATCAACTCACTAAAATGATCATTGCCTCAGTCTGCTTGGATTCAAGGTTGTGTGCGTAAAACTTAAAAAAAAAAATCTGTTTCTGAATCAGTTCATTAAAATTAATAATTCAAACAGATTAACTCACTAAAATGATCGTTACGTCAGTCAGCTTGGTTTCAAGGCTGTATGTGCAAAAAAAAATGAATTCACTTTCTAAATATGTTCATTAAAATGAATCATTCAAACAAATCAACTCACAAGTAACAGATCAAATTAAACATGAAATTTTAAAGTATAAAGAATGTTTTTTTTTCGTATTTTCTTGTAAAACAGTTGACTAATCTTTATTTACAAATAATTTTTTACAGTAGTGCTTTGTCATAAAAATTGGTGAAAAAAACTTTGTTATTGAAAAAGCTGACAAAAACAACTGTAAATGTAAATTCCTGTGCCTCTAGCATCACCAAATGAAAAAATGACTGATTTTAGACAGTTTTCCATCTGCAATCGGTCAATAAAGGATAATCCCGTCTCACACTCACCACTAGTTGAACTGATTATTTATGCTTTTTTTTAAATTGGCCGTCCATAATAATACAAAAATATTTTAGTAATGAAATCA
Source organism: Garra rufa (assembly GCF_049309525.1). NCBI lineage: Eukaryota > Metazoa > Chordata > Actinopteri > Cypriniformes > Cyprinidae > Garra > Garra rufa. The sequence continues at coordinate 13,897,735 of NC_133366.1, forward strand.
ACACACATCACCTTTAAACTAGTTGCATTGTTACTTAGATACTTTCCAACACTGGTGAGTTTCTGCAAGCCATATGAACCTACATATCCACAGATTGTTGGGGGACTTATGAAATACAAGAGCTTTCTCTTTCCTCCTTTCGCTCTTTCTCTCCATCTCTGTTACTTGTGTAGCTCTCAGGGAGTGAAAAAAACACACGAGAGGGGGAGCGGGGGACGAGAAAAGTGAGAAGGGAAGGGGGGTAGGGTGGGACGGTATTCGTGCTCTCATCTGGCTTCTATAGCAGTAGGCAGAGAAAGACAGAAACGGAGGGTCAGGGGCCGCAAAAGGAGAGAGAGAGAGAGAGAAGGAGAAAGAGAGGGAGAGAGAAGGAAAAAAAGGGTGATGTGAGGTTGGGGGAAGGAGGAGGATTAAGGAACAATGAATCCCAGACCCCAAACTGAGGGGTAAGAGTTCTCAAGTTGTGGGCCGTTAAAATCATGTCTCAATGTGAAGCCCTCGTCGCCAAGCTCCGACTCAACACAACAAACATTTCCAAACATGCTTGGTTTCAGATCAAGACTCACTAAAGGAGTCTCTACCAACCTTGTTTGTCCTCTGAACTCCCAGCTCAGTGAGGCTGAACCCAATATCATTTAGCATTGTCATTAACAATGTTTATCCTTAAAGGAACTGTATGTAAGAAATGTATTTCAGTTAATCATAAAATGGCCCTGACATGTCACTAGACATTAAGAAATCATGTTCATTTCAAATACTTATATCACTGACAACAGTGGTCCGGCCAGGATATTGTCATTTAAAAGTGAAAGTTGCAGCCCAAATGAGATACCCATGGAGAGGGTCTCCTTATGGGGTCTCCTTATTTTATCTCTGTAACCCATCTTTTATTAGACACTTTTTTCTCACTGACTAAATTAACCATGACTGGCCAATGCATCCATACTGCTAGATCTGATAAATACAGGGTTCGTACAGAACCTTTCTAAAAAAAAAAGATTACAAAGTATACTACACTTTTACAATAGTTAAACCACAAGTAATTTTTCTTAAAATCTCAAGGGATTTTACAACTGTACTGCCTTAATTGTTTGTTTTCTACTGTTTAAAAAAAAAAATCTGAAAAAGATTTGCAAAATCGCTCCAAAATCCTAATCTGAAACAAATGATTCACAATATGTGCTCTGAAGTCCCAAACTGAATCAAATGATTTGCGATCCATGCTCTGAAGTTCTGATCTAAAGCAAAAGATCTGTGAACCCGCTCCGAAGTTCCGATCTAAATCAAATGATTCACAATCCACGCTCTGAATTCTCGGTCTTAATGATTCGCAATCATTTCAGATCAGGACTTGAAGCGTGGAGCGCAAATCATTTGACTTCAAATCACGTATTGTGAATCATTTGATTTGAATCATTCAATTTGTGAAATGATTCACAAACCCGTTCTGATCTAAATCAAATGATTCGCGATATACGCTACGAAGTTCCGATATGAATCAAATTATTTGCGATATGCAAAGTTCTGATCTGAAACAAATAATTTGCCATATGTGACCTAATTGGAGTGCATTCCTAAAAATAAAGGTTCTTTATTGGCATCGATGGTTCCATGAAGAACCTCGAACATCCATGAAACCTTTCAAATGCAGAAAAGGTTCTTTATAGTCGAAAAAGGTTCTTTAGATTTTTAAAATGTTCTTCAAAATGGTTCTTTTAAGAACTCTCGACTGAAAGGTTCTTTGGGGAACCAAAAATGGTTCTTCTATGGCATTACTGCAAAAACACCCCTTTTGGAACCTTTAATTTTAAGAGTGTGCTTCGAAACTGAATCATTTTGCGACGCAATGGTTTAACTGATTCAGAGTTTTGAAAAGCTCTGTTTCACCCATCGCTATGTGCTTTTTAAAATCATTACAATCGATGTTAAAATTTGAAAAATGAAAGGCTCTTTTAATTTGATCTGGTTTTTGCTAGTGAATTGCTGGAAATTGATGATCAAAGTCACAAGTTTGAATCAATCAGAGCAATTCCAGCGCAATTGATGTGGTTCATCTGTCCTTTTTATTTTAACACAACATTGTCAGTACTACTACAGGCTTAGCTCACTAGACAATATCTGAAATAAGTGAAAAAAGATATGTGCTCATTGAAAAAATGTAATACATAGTCTTTCAATAATTCAAACATTTTTCAAATAGCTCTTCAGAAATATTGCTATTTTCAAGGGTTTTCCAGGCCTTACATTTCAAAAATTCAAGTACTTCAAACACTTTAAGCACCTTGTACAAACCGTGTAAATACATGTACATAAGTTGTACATAAAAAAACTGGAGTATGTTTTACAAGAAAATACTATTTCAGACGTTATACTTAAACAATTTAAACAATTCTCTGTTTACTTAAGTGTTACATGTGCGTCGAAGACTGATGCGGAAGAGAAGAAATTGCTGAATAAAGTTGTTATTTTTGTTTTCTTTGTGCACAAAAAAGTATTCTTGTAGCTTCATAACATTACGGTTGAACCACTGATGTCACATGGACTATTTTAATGATGTTCTTACTACCTTTCTGGGCCTTGAATGTTTGCATTGCTGTCTATGCAGGGTCAGAAAACTCTCGGATTTAATCAAAAGTATCTTAATTTGTGTTCTGAAGATGAACAAAGGTCTTGCAGGTTTTAGATAGTAATTTCTGAGTGAATGTTTTTCTCTCTCATACACAAAATCTTTCCTTAAAAAGAAGCAAGAAAAAGTTATGATTACTCATTTTTTTATCTATTATTTTTCTGTTTAACAAATTTAAAGAGATGATTTTTTTTTTTTTTTCAGTGGGCTCCAATGTTGTTTGGTTTCCAACATTCTTCAAAATGTCTTTTTTATGTTCTGCAAAAGTAAAAGTGAGAAAATGATGACAAAATGTTCATTTTTTGATGAACTGTCCCTTTGACAAAGCAAAATGAAAATGTTACCCCTTGGAATCTACTTAAATATCCCCTGGGCACACTTAGCCCTGGTTGGGAACCACTGTACTAGAGGACGTGAAAGGGTGAAGAGGAATGAAGGAGGGAAAATAAGCATAGAAGAGGAGGGGTAATAGCTGGGAAGTAGACAGATGTGTCAATCAGACACAATTGTAAGCAGATGGACACAAAGACACCAACAGCCTTCCATGCAGTTCAACCACACTCTTTACCAGAGTATTAAAAGTTCAACAAAAACAAATGCCTGAAATCAAAGCGAGTTACTGAGATAAATACAGGGGTCATGTGATTTCATTATTGGATTCTTCTTCTCACAAGACCTAGAAATAAAGGTTTTTTATAGGCATCGATGGCTCCATGAAGAACCTTGAACATCCATTTAACCTTTCAAATGAAGAAAAGGTTCTTTTAAATGTTCTTCAAAATGTTTCTTTTAAGAACTGTTCACTGAAAGGTTCTAAAATGGAATGGAAACAAAAACACCCTTTTGGAACCTTTCTTTTTAAGAGTGTACTACATTGAAAAAATACAGGAATGTCCATTTTATTGATGTCTGTGGATCAAGACGTAACAATTTTGGTGCTACACAGTAAGGTTCAGGACACAGACACAGTCTGTGAGCTGCATGCGAAGAGTTAATGTTTAAACGGGCTGGTTGCTAGTGTAGAGGAAGGCAGGAGGGGGCGGAGCCACAGGACGGGCTTCCATTGAGAATTGAGCTGCCTGTGATTGAGCTGAACTATTCTGGGCCGCGGGGGAGGGTCTCATTCTCGCATTTACCTTCCTTTGTACGTAGCTTTAAAAATGTGACCTTACACATATTTTCTTGTAGTCGTTATTTCATAAATAGTTGTAAATGTGTGAATGCTTCCCTCATGTGGGTGTACCCTCAAAGCAATAGTCGAAAATGGTCCTGTATCACCCCTATGATAGTATTCCCAGCATCAATGAATGGTGGTGGATTTATAGGCTGGTATGTGGAAAAATACACTGTAGATTATCATAAAGGAGCAGGCTATTAAAAGAAACCTTGGAGGTTTGTAATGACCGTGTTTACAATTTCAACAATTTCAGCTGCCGTAAACAGCGATACCGTCAAAGCAATTAATGTTGTTTATGAAAGCAAACTGGCTTTTTGGTTTTGAGCCACAATTCTATCCCGTGGAGGCTCTATAGCAGCACTGCTCCTGGATCTGTATCGGTACACTTTAAGATGATTTTACACCAAACAACTGCTTTGAAACTGACCCTGAGTCAGTCCAAATTGAGCTGTATTGCTTCAATCAACCATACACACAATTTTTCTCTAAAAGCTCTGAAGTGTTAAGCTTCACCACGATTTAAAAGTTTGGTTTCAGTAGTGTTTTTTTAATAAAAATACTACTTTTATTCAGCAAGGATGCATTAAATGGATCAAAAGTGGCAGACTTGTGTTTTTACAATACTGTACACAAAAAATATGAAGTAGCACAACTGTTTTCAACGTTGATGATTATAAGAAACGCCTCTTAAGCAGCAAATCAGCATATTCAATATATTTTTCAAAAAAGAAAAATTAACACTTCTATTTAGCAAGGATGCTTTTAATTGATCAAAAGTGTCAGTAAAGACATTTATAATGTTACAAAATATTTATGTTTTAAATAAACGCTGTTATTTCGAACTTTCTGTTCATCAAAGAATGGAAAAATGTACCACTCTTTCCAAAAAAAAAACATTAAGCCTTAATTCAGCATATTAGAATGATTTCTGAAGAATCATGTGACACTGAAGACTGAAGTAATGATGCTGAAAATTCAGCTTTGAATCACAGAAATAAATTATATTTCGAAATATTTCAAAATAGAAAACAGTTTTTTTGAAATTGGAATAATATTTATTAAATTGTAATAGTATTTTTGATCAAATAAATGCAGCCTATGATTTTAAATGTTTAAAATGTCATTCTTCTTAATTCCATGACATGCTAACACCCACAAAAAGCCAACATTATGTTAATCCTAGCGTTAATTTGTTATAAATGAAACCTAACGGGCCACTTGACAGTGTTCAGGGCAAATCTGATTTACTGGACAGTATAAGCTCAAAATGAGGCAGTTTCTAGCTGTCATTTAGACAATCGAGGCAATTGTGTCCAATCACATTCCACTGCATTACAGGCCACTGCACATTTGGACAGTGTCCAGACGACGCTGTGAGACCTCATGCTGGCTGGGATGATCGCTAACATGCCATCAGCAGAACTTCACAGCCTGAAGGAGAAATGCAGGAGACGCTGGACGGCTCTGGTTGCGGGACACACATGGGATGGCAGATGCATCAGCAGGCGTTCTCCTGCTCGCTACGATAACACGCTGTTTCATTCTGGATGACGGGACACCATGTCCAGCACTGAAGTCAAGGGGGGGCAATGCCATGGCATATGTCTAGGCATATCAGAGGAACCTTGGAAAGAACGTGCATTGCTTCAAGGAGATACAAGGCAAGAATATTCAAGTACACTGCCGTTCAAAAAGTTTAGGAGCAGTGCGTTTTTTTCTGGAGCAGACGACTTTTCTACTCATCAAGGCTCCGACTATTCGATTAAAAATACAGAAAAAACCTGAAATATTATTGCAATTTAAAATATTGGGGTTTTATTTTAATATACTTTGAAATTTAATTTATTTCTGTGATGCAAAGCTGAATTTTCATCATCATTACTCCAGTCTTCAGTGTCACATAATCCTTCAGAATCATTCTAATATGCTGATTGATTATCAATGTTGGAAACAGTTGTGCTGCTTAATATTTTCCTTTTGGAAACTGTGATACTTTTTTTCAGGATTCTTTGATGAATAAAACGTTAAAAAGAACAGCATTTATTTAAAATATAAATCTTTTCTAATAATGCACTACCGTTCAAAGTTTGGGGTCAGTACATTTTTTCTTTCTTTCTTTCTTTGAAAGAAATTAATCCTTTTATTCAGCAAGGAGGTGTTAAATTGATAAAAAGTAATAGCAAAGATGTATATTGTCAGAAAAGATTTCTATTTTGAATAATAGCTGTTCTTTTTATCTTTTTATTCTTCGAAGAATCCTGAAAAAATATCATGCACTCTTAAAAATAAAGGTGCTTTAAAAGGTTCTTCACAGCAATGCCATTGAAGAACCATTTTTGGTTCCACAAAGAACCATTCAGTCAAAGGTTCTTTAAAGAACCATCTCTTTCTTACCTTTTTATAATCTGAAGAACCTTTCGCCAACAAAGAACCTTTTGTGAAACAGAAAGGTTCTTCAGATGTTAAAGGTTCTTTATGATTTCTGAAGGATCATGTGACACTGAAGACTACTCCATAATGATGCTGAAAATTCAGTTTTGCATCACAGAAATAAATTATAAAGTACATTTAAATAGAAAACTGTTCTATTAAGTTGCAACGATATTTCATAATATTACTTTTTTCCCTGTATTTTTGATCAAATAAATTAAACTTTGATGAGCATAAGAGACTTCTTCAGAAAAATTGGCTTATTCCCTATTCTCTGGCTCCATACAGTACATTTTTTTGGTACAAAAACTTTTGCGCTATTTTCCAATAAAATATTTAAATGATGCATAAAAAAGTATTACCTTGATGCAATATATTTTGAATTAAGCTAGCATTTTTTTCTTGTTTAAAGCATAAATCTAAATTGAGTGAAGTTTATGCCTAAAGCAAGAGAAAAAAAAAATAGTTGGAATAGTTGGAGTTGGAAATATATTGTCACGTATGTGGTCAATCCTGTCTTCATGAACTCTTGCACAACACATTCTGGACTGCATTCCCCACAAGCCACTGCACCAATCACTGCACACACCTGTTCCTCGTTTTCCACTGCACTGATTGCTGCACACACCTGTTTCATGTTTACCCACATGCATTTAAGCCACAGACACACACACTTCCGGGCTAAGTCTTATTGTTCCGTATGGTCATTATTCTGAGCGTTTCTTTCCGTGTTTGTTTTCCCTTGTGTTTGATTCCTGGACTCCTCCCCGTGTTTTGATTCTCACTGCCAGCCCCGATCTTCTGCCTGTGTTTGACTACTCTTTGGATTATCCTCGTTGTTGTTGTTTGCCGGTGATTGACCCTGTCTGTTTACCACGCCTTCTAAATAAAGCCTGCATTTGGATCCGAACGTCAGTCTCCAGACCTCCTTGTGACATATATAGTCAAACCAAACATTATTCAGACACCAAATATTATATATATATATATATATATATATATATTACTTTTTTTTTTTACTAGTGGATGCAGTACACTATAGTTTATTTATGTAAGTGAGGATCGCAAAATAAAGTAAACTCTGACATATTATACCCAAAAATGATTCATACAGTGAATTACCTGTAAATCTGATCAAATTTGGGACCCAAAATTATTCAGACACTTTGATCTGACCAATGTTAAAGGTGTCTGAATAAATTTTGGTTCAACTGTATATATCTATATCTTACAAAATATAACTTGATATAAAAATAATGTATCTAGTTTAAGGATGTTAAACTGATTACTGATTACGTGCAGTGGGACTGCCAGTCTCCATCGGTGTCCAGACTGAAGGATCCCTCACCATCACCTCCAGTCTCAGAGTCCTGGACTCCACCTCGGCCCTCCGACCCTGCGGCTCCACCCCGGCTCTGTGCTCCCTCATCTCCGTTGTCGGCCGTCGGCCCACCAGCTCCTCCGGGCTCCATCGTCTCTCCGGCTCCGCCCCGGTCAGTTGTCGCCCCACCTTCGCCTCTGGACTCTACTCCTTCGGCTGCGCCTCGTCACTCCGTCCTGCCGGCTCTGTGGACCTCCTCCCTCCCGTGGGCACAGCCTCGATCCTCTGTCACTCCGGCTCCGCTGCGTACCTCCGGACCTCCATCTCCGCCGGGGTCGCCAGAGCCTTGGGTTCCGCCTTGGCCCTCCGGATCCTCTGTGTCACCTAGGACTGTCGACTCTCCGGTTCTCCCTCGGGCTCCACCGGCTCCACCTCCGTCGGTCGGCCCCAGGCAGGAGCCAACCCTTCCTCCACCATGGCTTCTCCCTCCGGCGGTTACTTGCTTTAGTGCTTCCTGCTCTCATCCTCAAAACCTGGTTTTAACTCTTCAAGGTAAATTGACTACAAGATTTCAGATATTTCAAAAAGCTCAAGCCATTTCCAACTCACTGTATCCTTGATATGAGATGATATAATGATCCTTAGCTCCATAGGACCAGCTTGACCTTCTTTTGACAGAAATCTCGCATCAAAGAGAGACTTTTACCGTCACAAATGCTCCATCTATTAAGGTAGTTGAATTCCGTCTGGTTGAGGTAATAATGGCTCTCGTTCTGGGCTGCCATCACAGAATTACTGTAGTTCAGGGGCCGTATTGCAGAAACTTCCTATCTCAAGTTAAGATCTGACAAGTTCGAACTCAAATCGCCATGGTAACTGAACAGATAAGATTTTACAGTTAGCATGCTTCTTTAATACGGCCCCAGAGGACAAAGTTTCTAGTTTATATAGCGCCTTGACTTGTAGTGTCAGATATGGGAGACTTGTTACACGGAGAAGTCGTCAGAAGGGATATATCTCAGTATATAGGGACAAAAGGGCATTTTCACGCTAAAACACAAAAGTATAAATTCTGAATAAAATCATTACTCTAGTCTTCAGTGTCACATGATGCTTCAGAAATCATTCTAATATGCTGATTTATTATCAATGTTGGAAACAATTGTGCTGCTTAATATTTTTTTGGGAAAGAGCAGTACATTTTTCAACGATTCTTTGATTAAATCTTTTGTAACATTATAAATGTCTTTACTGATACTGTTGATCAATTTAATGCATCCTTGCTAAATAGAAGTGTTAAGTTTTATAATATTTCGTTTTATGTTAAAATTGCTCTAAAAAGGCTGTTAATGGGACGTTCTATTGTGACAACTAGCCCCGGCCTCTCAGTCGCTGTCTCTATCTATCCCTCCACAATGAGCAGATCAGGAACAATGAGCCAGAAATGAGACGGAAGGCAAATATGTGGCCCATTGTGTCCTCATTACGACTTCGGAGCTGTGACGTGACCGTACGGCAAAAATTCAATCACGTTCACACTCCCTAGTGATGCTGCTACCGCTTAAGGGGACCAGGAAGGCCACAAAAACGTTCCCAAATGCTACATATGTGTTATTTAAACATTATATAAAGACTACAGAAATGTAATCACTTTATGGCATCTACAGGAGGAGGAAAAGGATGCTCAGAGAGAATCTAAAGCAACTGCTCACTATCATCAGTACAGATACAGTATGTTATCAATAAATTATTTAATAACTGAACACTGATTCATGTGGATCTGTTGCTTTTTTGTTGCTTTGGTAATAATAATAGCAACATAAATAATTGATGTTTTCTTGTATTTTCTAGTCAGAACATGCATATTCTTGAGCCTTTTGCTTCATTAGCTGAAATACATAAGATAAAACTGCTTTTGATAGCTGTACTGAAGACTGAGCGCCCCATTGTGGACATTTGAGGAAATGCATTCGGGATTTTAGGTCAACATTTACTCACACACTACCATTGTTAACAAAAATATTGTCTTTACTATTACTATTATCATTTTACATAATAGTTAACTGTTATTTACGAATAGAAAAGTATTTGAGTCTGTATTTTTAACTAACAAAAGCACAAAACAGCATATTACCAAGTATGGAGTCATGCAATCTTGCTTCCTCAGGGACTAATTTACTTCCTATCTTTTTGAAAGGCACACTTGAATGAATCATTGTGTTAAAACAGCTAAACTCTCTTCAATTCTGTTGTATACATGTAAGCTAAATGCCCACTTTATAGATTGGTTTCTATAAAAGAGATGGTGACAGTAAAGCAGGAAGCTCAAAAGTGTCTGCATATTCTCAACACCTCCTTATATACAACTCTCACAGGCCTAGTACAAGTTGAGATGGATTGATGTGAAGTGAGGAGTAAATCTGAGCTAGCTGATAAGCTCTAATCTTGAATAACTCCACTAATGCAACTCCATTAAAATCCATTTTGAGACCTTGGATCTGGCTCAGCGTGTGGCCCATAAATCAACATGCAATATTCAGAGGGGGTAAAGATCGAAGAGAATCACATAACCCTCGGGATACTACTTAGTGCAAAACACTGAACTTGTAAGAAATGGACCTTTCTAAAAAAGACTAAATGTCTGACCTCTGGTCCTGGTGTGACAGTGGCGAGGCTGGAGACTTCGGGGTTTGAGCTGGGTAATTTTTTTAAGGCCATTTCATATTGACCTCCACCAAAAACTCTGCAGAAAACCAAAGTGAGAAATGTTTAGAATGGCAGAATATTCCAGATTTACACTAAGGATGATAACTATAAAGAACCTTGAACCACAAAACCAGTTGTAAGTAGCACAGATATATTTCTAGCAATTAGTCACCAATACATTTCTTACAATAAATATATAAAAACTTTTTGATTAGTAATATGCGTTGCTAAAAACTTCATTTGGACAACTTAAAAGCGATTTTCTTAATGTTTTTATTTTTTACCCTCAGATTCCAGATTTTCAAATAGTTGTATCTCGGCCAAATATTGTCCTGTGCTAACAAACCATACATCAATGGAAAGCTTATTTATTCCGAAAAATGTTACCTCTCTTACTGTTTTTGTGGTCCAAGGTCAATATAGTTCCAAAAATCGTTCTCAATATTAAAATATAGCAGAGTCCACACACCTCAGCTATAACAATAAATGCACAGAGAAACGATATCGTTGGAATCACTCTTTTTCATGAATCACGATTTTTTTTCTCTGATGATGAACGATAAAAACATTGACACGCAATCAGAATCAATCTTGATATAACAGCTCCAGAATTTAAAGCGGAAGACGAGCACAATCTTAGAATAAACAGACAAGATCGTCTGCTGGTGTGGACGCTAATATAGTTATCCTTATTGGTGTGAACCGGCATTAACAATACATAAAGGTTCCAGTTAGAATTAAAATAACTTTTTACTTCCTAGTTCCTTCCAGTCATCAATGGCACTAATATGTTGACATGCAGAACCGATAATAATTTTTTTTTATATATATATTTCAAAAGATTCACAGTCAAGCGAAGATCCACCTTATTTTTGCCGTACCAGCGGGCGCGGACATTTGTACATTTTACAGGTCTTGCTTCTGGTCTCATCACGTCCATCTAGCCTGTTTTTAGCTTGATATTTTTAGCTTGGTGTATCTTACTATATTACTTTAATGTGTTATCTTAAGATATTGGTTTGTAGTGCAAACAGTTTTACCATTTACTGCACATTGTTATTCTACCATTTCCCTATGAACAGTAGGTCTCATCCATATGCGTACTTCCGCGTTTAAAGGTCATATGGGTTTTTAAAAAAAAATATATATATATTGCAGTATATAACTTAGCTGTCCTTCAATGTAAACAGTCTGCAAAGTTATTAAAGTGAAAGTTCACTTTTAGAACAAAAATTTAAATGAGCCTACTCACCCCCTTGTAATCTGAGATGTCCATGTCTTTCTTTCTTCAGTTGTGAAGTAATTTTGTTTTTTGAGGAAAACATTTCAGGATTTCTCTCCATATAGTGGACTTCTATGGTCAAAAGGGCTCTAAACGATCCCAGCCAAGGAAGAAGAGTCTTATTTAGTGAAATGCAAAAAAAATTGACAATTTACATACTTTTTCATTTTCAAATGCATGTCTTGTCTAGCTCTGCATAAACTCTGTGTATTCTAGTTCAAGACAGTTAGGGTAGGTCGAAAAACTCCCATCTCAATTTCTTCTCCAACTTCAAAATCGCCCTAAATCGCTGCAGAAGTACCGACCCAGTGTTTACAAAGTGAACATGCAAAGAAGATCAAACAGCCTTTACTAAAAAAAAAAAAAAAAAGGTAAAACAGCAATGTAGGATGATTTTGAAGTTGTAGAAGAAAATGAGTTGGGAGTTTTTCGACATACCCTAACTGTCATGAACCGGAATAGACAGAGTTGACGCAGAGATAGACAAGACAAGCATTTGTGGTTAGAAGTATGTAAATTGTCATTTTTTTTAGAAAATAACCAAGCGTTTTACTAGATAAGACTCTTCTTCCTCAGCTGGGATCTTTTAAAACCTTTTGAAGCTGCATTTAAACTGCATTTTGGAAGTTCAAACTGGGGAGCACCATAGAAGTTCACTATATGGAGAGAAATCCTGAAATGTTTTCCTCAAAAAAACAATTTTTTAAAGACTTTATTCTACTTTATGTTTTCTTCCTACCAGTTTGATTTTGCTGGTCTGAGCAGAGATGGATCCTGGTAGAGGAGATTGAATAACAGGGCTGGACCCCCTGACCTGACATCCAGAAGGAAAAGGACTTTGAAAGATACCAAAGAGTGTTTACCAGATACAAGCTCAGCTTGGAGCTTTCAAGCTTCAAACATCACTAAAACAGTTTCGTAAAAGTAGACTCGAGCACTCGAGAATTGACCCATGCTGGTTTTGTGAACTGTATCAAACAATTCCAACTAAAAAAAGGATTCATTATCAAACTGGACATCTCTTATGAACTCTCAAGGTGAGCTATAGCAAGATTTTCAGTGAATAATGGCTTTAATTTTGGCCTGTTTTATTGTTTGGCTTCAGAATATAATGCCTGAGTCATATGGACTACTTATATGACCAACTTTTATGGCTCTTCTTCATCATTTTGGAACTTGACAGCCCTAGATACTATTTTTACCTTGTGTGTCTACAGAAGGAGGAAAGTCATGCAGGTTAGGAACAATATGAGGGCCAGTTAATGACGACTTCTTGGTGAACTACTCCTTTAAATGACAGTATTAACCAGGCCATGACACAGCCGTCCCACTGCCCTCCAGGAGATTACATCTGACTCTTGTTATGCCCTGGCAGGGCCAGTGTAATATTTTGGTAACCTTAGGCATTTAATGAGCCTGGTGGCAATAAGACAGTCACGTAAGCTTTCCCAAGAGTAGTCCATTTATAACACTGACAGGTGTTGCATGAAATTCGGCCTCTACATCAGCTGGTAGGTAAGTAGTCTTAAGAATTGACATCTGCTGGGACAGTTATGCCTGGGTAGGGTGTTGTTTTAAGATTCAGAAAAAAAAAATAATTATGTACACTACAGTTCAAGAGCTTGAGGTTGATTTTTAAAGGTCTTATGCTCACCAAGGCTGCATTTGGATGATCAATACTACAGTAATATTGTGAAATATAATTAAAATGCTTTCTATTTTAATATATTTGAAAATGTAGTTTATTCCTGGTATGGCAAAGCTGAATTCAACAGTCACTACTCCAGTCTTCAGTATCACATTCCGTTTCTTTCAGTTTCCTAATGTTATGAGTATTTAAAACAGCTGTGAATTTTTTGTGGAAACCCAGATACATTTTTTTCAGGACTGTTTTATACATAGCAAGTTCCGCCAAAAGAACATCATTTATTTGAAATAGAGAAAAAAAATAGTAAACAATACTGACCCCATACAGCAGTTTACACTGAACAGTGCTGGTCATTCTGTATGGCACTGGCAAATCGGTACATATGAGACTGACTGAGAAAGGTCATGAACTTATGACCTTTAATACATCAGGGTATTCATTTATTTTTTTAAGTCAGTCTCTCCCTGGCGGAAGAACTGACTGTGCTGGTAAAAATAAAATAGGCCTTTTAATGATTAGGTCACATCTATAGGTTTTATTTTCAGCGCAAATGGATGTAAGTCGATAGGTCACTGCTGAGTTCACTGTGTACCTTTATTATGTATTTATTGAAGGATGTCTTTAAAAAGAGATTTGATTAATAGTGAGAGTGACAGTTTAAGTGGGTAGATGGGTATGTGTTGAGGTCAGAAATAAGATAGGAAGAGAAGGACGACTGATATGCGTGGAAGGAGCAAGAAAGCATATATAGAGGTCATAGTGGAAAAGAACTTCATTAAATCTATGATAGATTAATATCCAGTACCTGAATGTGAACAAATTAAGTCTTTATTGGAGCAGGTCAGTTCACTTGGCATCTGTCTTGGTTGTGCATGCAAATACAGCTTCTATGTGCCTGACTGGGAAGAGACAACTGTTTGTCAAAATGACATATTTTGTCATAAATTTGGTTTCTTTAGTTCAAATTATACTGAACAACAACAACAAATTTTTTTTTGATATAAGTCTAAAAATTTTTAATATACAGCATACACCTTGCAGAATCTACAAAATGTTCATTATTTTACCAAAATAAGAGGGATCATACAAAATACATTATTTTTTTATTGACCTGTATAAGATATTTGACATAAAAGACGTTTACATATAGTCTACAAGAGAAAATAATAAAAATGAAAACAAAAATGACCCCATTCAAAAGTTCACATATTCTTGATTCTTAAAACTGTGTTGTTACCTGAATGATCTACAGATGTTTTTTTGTTTTTTTTTTGGTTAGTGATAGTTGTTCATGAGTCCCTTGTTTGTCCTGAACAGTTAAACTGCCTGCTGTTCTTCAGAAAAGCCCTTCAGGTCCCACAAATTCTTTGGTTTTTCAGCATTTTTGTGTATTTGAACCCTTTCCAGCAATGACTGTATGATATTGAGATTCATCTTTTCACACTGAGGACAACTGAGTGACTTAAATGCAACTATTACAGAAGGTTCAAACACTCACTGATTCTTCAGAAGGAAACACGATGCATTAAGAGCCAGGGGGTGAAAACTTTTGAACAGAATGAAGATGTGTACATTTTCTTATTTTGCCTAAATATCATATTTTTTTCCATTTAGTACTGCCCTTCAGCTGCAGAAGATACTTACATGTTTCCCAGCAGACAAAATAAGTTAAATTTATCCTGATCTTCAAATTCCAAAAGTTTTCACCCCCAGCTTTTAATGCATTGTGTTTCCTTCTGAAGCATCAGTGAGTGTTTGAACCTTCTGTAATAGTTATTCTCAGTGTGAGAAGATGGATCTCAAAATCATACAGTCATTGTTGAGCTTTCAAACAAAACAAAGAATTTGTGGGACCTAAGGGATTTTTCTGAAGAACAGTGGGCAGTTTAGCTGGTTAGAACAAACAAGGGACAAAAAAATCCAGCTGTGGATCATTCAGGTAACAACACAGCATTAAGGATTAAGCGTATGAAAACTTTTGAACGGGGTCAATTTTATAAGTTCAACTATTATTTTCTCTTGTGGAGTATATGTAAACGTCTTTTATGTGAAATATCTTATTCAGGTCAGTACTAAATCAAAAATAACATGCGTTATGCGTTTTATGATCCTGTATGACAAAGTTTATTAGAAATTGTAACAATTTTACCCAATATTTTTTTTTTTTACTCTAACACGAGATTCCTGGTGTATATACAAATGTTTAGTCATTTCCATTCTCAGTAAGAATCAGTGCTGACATTGTAAATGAGAGAGACTGCATTTTAAGTGATATTTTCTAGAACCTGGATGAGGATGGTATCTATGACATCACTGTTGTAGTCCACATGCTCAAGATGAAGAGAAGGAATGAAAGACACCAGCAGACGGCTGAGGTTTAGACGCAGTGTTCTCAGTTTAGAGCTGTCGTCTTTGTCTTCCTTTCCTCTCTGGCTGTGATCCCTGAGCTCTGACAGTTGACTCCTCAGCTGATCACACAAGGCAGAAAGCCTGCTCTTCTCCTCCTCGACACTCTCCAGCTAGACACAGCACAGACACAATTCAATATATTTAAGTAAAACATGCATAAATGGAAATTTATAGTTGCAGAACACAGTATGCATGGTGCTTAACTGTGCAAAAGTCACTGGCATAATGCAAGGTTGTTTTTGGGTGGTTGCTAGGGTGCTGCTATACAGTGGCTAAGGTGTTGCTAGAGTGGTAATGACAGAATTTACATTTTTGGGTGAGCTATCCCTTTAACCAATGAGACCTTATTGTAAAGTGTTACCATAACTTAATAATTGAGGGCGATGACAACCATCCCACAGCTTAAATGGATCACCTCTGCCTCCTACCCTGCTGATAAACTGACTCCTTTCGTCCTCCAGGGCGGCGATGTGCTCTCTAAGCACCTCCAGTTCCTGACGGCACGCATCTCTCTCCTCCGCCGTCTCGTGCATCAGCTCCATTAGCTCATCCTGCCACTGTTGCACCTCTGTCAAGCTACATTTCTCTTCTACCTCCTCTTCTTCATCATCAGCATGACCTTCATGATGCACCACCCCTTTCCTCTCATTTTTCAGGGGCAATTCAATTATCTGCTCCGCAGCTGAGCTGTATTCCCTCCCTGTCCCAGATGATGCATCTCTTTCACATGTCTCCTCTGCAGCAGCGGGCCCCTGATGCGACTCAATTCCTTCCATCATGCCGCACGCAGCTTTGCTCACGAGTGTGTCGAATTGAGTGAGAGACTTTCTCTCCTCATTCAAATCAGGCCAGAGTGTCTGAGAGGAGAACTCTTGTGGCAGGGTGAGAGAGAGGACAGGAAAGGATGGCGTCACCTCCATCTGTGTTTCTATGGCAGAAAACTTCTGTTTTGCTCTAGAAATAGAGAAATAAAACATAAATGTAGCTTTATAAATGTTATATGAAACATGTTTACTTTTTTAAATATGTATGAACAATCACAAGTTATATTATCCCTACCCTCTTAGAGAGTTTGAAAGAGCAGTCAGGTTAATGAGCGGCAATGGGGACCTCTCAGCTAAAGACCGTCCTAAACACAAAATGAATACTTAAAGGAATAGTTCACCCAAAAATAAAAATTCTGTCATTAATTGCTCGTTCCAAACCTGTAAGACCTTAGTTCATCTGCCAAACACAAATTAAGACATTAATGAAATCTGAGAGCTTTCTGACCCTGCTTAGACAGCAACACAACTGATGAAGGCCCAGAAAGGTATCACTGATGTCACATGGACTATTTGATCAATGTCCTTACTTCCTTTCTGGGCTTTAAACATGTCAGTTGCATTGCTGTCTTTGCAGGGACGGAAAGCTCTCAGATTTCATAAAAAATATCTTCATTTGCGTTCTGAAGGTGAACAAAGGTCTTTCAGGTTTGGAACGATATGAGGGTGAGTAATTAATGAAAGATTTTCAGATTTTGGGTGAGCAGTCTCTTTAAGTTACAGAAAATACAGTGAAAAGATGCATTTACACAGGTTTTCACTTTTTGATATGTTGCAGCTCTATGTTAAACTGCTTTAAAGACTTTTTTAAATAGCACATCAGTCTATACTCCATACACCGTAATGACAAAGCACAAAACAGATTTGTGACAACTTTGCAAATTTATTAAAAATAAAACACTGAAATAAGTACATTGCATAAGTATTCATACCCTCAGTACTATTCAACTCGGTACTGAAGCACTTATAGCCTTACAGTCTTTTTGGATATAATGCAACAAGATTTGCACATCTGCATTTGACCGTTATCTGCCATTCTACTCCTTACCTTTCACCTCTCAAGCTCTGCCAGCTTGGATGGGGGCTGGCAGGCATTTTCGGGTTTCTCCAGAAATATTTGATTGGGTTCAAGCCCAGGTTGTGGCTGGGCAACTAAAGGACATTTGCAGAGTTTATACGTCACTCTTGCTGGTTATTGTCCTTTCGGAAGATGAACCTTCTGTCCAGTCTGAGGTTCTGAATGCTCTGGACTAGGTTTTCACTTGGGCTATCTCTATATTTTGCTGTGTTGAGCTTTTCTTCTACTCTGATGAGTCCCTGCCACTGAAAAACAGCCCCACAGCATGAGGTTGCTACCAGCACACTTTACTTTTGGGATGTACTCTTCAGGTGGTGAGCAGTCCCTGGTTTCCTCCAAACATGAGTTGGAATTGAGGTTCATCAGACCAGAAAATCTTGTTTCTACCAGTCTGAGAGATCTTTAGGTGCTTTGTTGCAAATTCCAAGTGTGTTTTCATGTGTTTTCACTGAGGAGAGGATTGAGTTTGGCCACACCGCTATAAAGCCCAGAGTGGTGAAATGTTGCAGTGATGTTTGTCCTTCTGTAAGTTTCTCCCATCTGCATATATGATCATGGAGCTCAACTAGAATAACCATCAGGTTCTTGGTCACAACTCTAGCCAAAGCCATTCTCCATCAATTGCTCAGTTTGGCCAGGAGGCCAACTCTAAGAAGAGTCCTGGTTGTTCCAAACTTCTTCCATTATGAATATTGGAGGCTACATGCTACTGTGAACCTTCAATGCAGCAAAAGTTTGTCTGAACTCTTCCTCAGGTCTGTGCCTTTACACAATCCTGTTTCTGAGCTTCACAGGCAGTTCTTTTGACCTCAGGGCTTGGTTTTTGCTCTGATATGCATTTTCAGCTGTGCCTTTCCAAATCATAATGATTCAAATTAATTTGCCACAGGTTAACACCACTTGAAGTGTAGTAACATCTACAGGTGATATGAATGCTCCTGAGCTAAATTATGCAATAAAGTAATTTCAGTGTTTCATTTCTAATAAGTTATCAAAGTTGTTACAAATCTGCTTTGTGTGTTGTCATTGTGGTCTATGGAGTGTAGATTGATGTGGGGAAAAAGAAATCTAAAGCACTTTAACATAAGGCTGCAAAATAACAAAACATGAAAGGAATGAAGGAATATGAATACTTTAGCAAGGCACTATATATGTTTCCACATACTTATCCCAAATGAAGGAAACACTATTACATACTCAAATCTTGTATTTTTCAAAATGTGACCCTCAGTGTTGATTCTCACTACAACTGAGAAAAAACTATACACACACGGATTGTCATGAAAAGCCAAAGTTTAAGGGGTCTAATGAGGCATTTCATTAGCACAACTAAAAGCCACATCAGAGCCTCTCAAACCACCCGGTAAGGCGGGTCAAAGCTATTTTACTATGGCTTTTATGTGGCATTGCATCTTTACCAGACATAACAGAGGCTGGTGGATGTCTGGGTGCCTGAGTGGCTGTTAACGCTGGCTGCTCTTGAGTCTGTGTGCTCTGAAAGGAGAACACAAGACTCTGATTTTCCTTTTTGATGAATTTTGAGCTTAATGAATGATAAAACATTGAATGAAAACACTTTTACAAATGCACCTAATGAGAGAATCTGTGAGTTGTAAATATTCTTACATCTGGAACGTTCTCCTCAAGCAGACTCTTTGTATTTCTCCTTCTGAATAAAAACAGAATGTGACAAATATCATAATCATTCTGGTATTCTTAATAATGTCAAGAACCAGTGACCATATCACATACTGGCGTTTAAAGGGTTTAGGGTACGACTTCTGATCTTCCTCCTCATCTTCTAGTTCTTCCTCTACCAAGCAGCTCCTGTGTGGTGAGTAAGGTGACAATCAATGAAAACATACAGCATTTTGAGAAAGCCAGCATGGAGGTTGGCATAACAAAACAAAATGTCATGTGGGGCTGAACTAAAAATACTGTATCTAATGACCTACTATAGAAGCAATTGCAGTTATTCCTTCCCATCAGCTGAGCTTGAATAATTGGCTTCCTTTTGGTTTCTTTAACCTTCATACATCTCAGATGTCTCAGACCAAGTCAAATCTTTCCCTTCTTACTCATGATATCATTGCATAACTATTTAGTTTGCCGTCACCTGAACTGTGGGTCATAGTTCATGCTGCAGAACCATTTATCCGGCAGCTCAGTGATGGCATCTGGAAGCCTCCTCCACTTCAAGCAGCTGTCACATTGAACCCACACTTGATCTGGAACTTTCCTTCCAGAAGAAGACAAAGGTAACATTAGAAAACACTGAAGGGATAGTTTACATAGAAGTGAAAACTCTGTCAACATTTCCTCACCCTCTTGTTTTTCCAAAACTAAGACTTTTTGTCATCCAAGGAACACAAAAGGAGAAATTGTGAAGAATGTGGTTTACAGCGGATGCTGACTGGAGCGTTCAAGCTTCAGAAAACAAACGAAAGCACTATAAAGTATCATTTTAATGAATCAGATAATGTGGTTCGCAAAACCATTAATGATCCATTTACAAATCACTTCATTACTTCAAATCACTTGATGAACATCTCAGGTAGCTACAATGTAAAAAAAAAAAAAAGAAAAAAAGAAAAGTCACGACAACATGCGTTTTTACATTACTTCAACTCATTTATATTGAAATGATTCAATTGAGGCAGCAATTTTTTACAGTATAACCTGAATGTCACAATTTTCATTGTATAATTACTAACATTTTGGACCATTTAGTTGCCAGAAGTCTTTGTGTGACTTTAAAGGATTTGGAATTCAAAGCATATGTGGTTTTGCATCTTTTTGATGTCTTAAAAGCATCAAAGCTCATTCAAGGAGTGACATTTTGCAAAATGGCTCATTTTGTGCCAAATTTTAATTTTAATTTTAGTTTAGGCTTTAATCATTCTATTATGTGTTTATTTATTATATTTATTTTCATGTATATATACACATACAGCAAGCACAATTTTTTAATATTTTTACTATTTAAAAAACAGTTTTCTATTTGAATATATTTTAAAATGTATTTCATTCCTGTGATCAAAGCTACATTTTCAGCATCATTAACTCCAGTCTTCAGTGTCACGTGATCCTTCAGAAATCATTCTAATATTCTGATTTGCTCTTCAAGAAACACTTATTATTATTATTATTATTAATATCAATATTTAAAACAGTCAAATAATTATTTTCAGGATTCTTTGATGAAAAAGATCGACATTTATCTGAAATAAAAATCTTTTGTAACATATACACTATACCATTCAAAAGCTTGGAGTCATTATTTATTTATTTTAATTATTTTCGAGGAAAGAATTTATAGAAATGAATACTTTTATTTAGCAAGAATGCTTTAAATTGATCAAAAGTGATGATAAAGGCATTTATAATGTTACAAAAGATTTCTATTATAGATAAACACTGTTCTTCTCAACTTTTTATTCATTAAAGAAACCTGGGAAAAAAATTATACTATTCTGAAGGATCATGTGACTGGAGTAATGATTTGAAATCAATTGAGATTTTAAAATATATTCAATTAGAAAACACTTATTTTAAATAGTACAAATATTTCACAAGTTTGCAATGTTTGTTGTACTTCAGATCAAATAAATGCAGACTTGGTGAAAAACATTTGAAAAAAAAACAAAACATTAAAACGCTTACTGTTCAAAAACTTTTGACTGGTAGTGTATATATTTATTTCAGCTAGTTGCCATATTTTTTCTCTAATATTTTATTTTATTATAATTAAGCTTTTTTTCCAATTACTGAATGATTTTTAATTGTTTTGGTTAACAGTAACACACGTGTTTCATATGAGACTGGAACAACATAAGGGTGAATAAATAATTGCAGACTTTTCACTTCTGGGTGAACTACTTCTTTAAATTAGCTAGAAATGTCATTTAAACACTGTGATTTTTGGTTACTAACAGTTATTGACATCAATACTCACAGCACATCCTCTATTGCTACTGTGCACTTTGGGTCCTCTTTCTTTCGCTTGTAGCGGATTTCGTTCCAATACTCCTCCAGCTTTATGCTGAGGTTGTGCATGATCTTCCTGTACAAAATAGTGCCTTTCCATCAAAGTAACCCAAAGGCATCATTTGGGGTAAACACCAGCAGAGTGATAAACAGCGTTTGTTGAGCGCACCTGTATTTATCGGTGTCATCAAAGTCTTGTTTGTTGTGAGTGGGCTGAAGGAAATTGCACTCTATAACACCAATAACGCCCACACCTTTTCTTTCGGCCTGTTATAAACGCAAACCACGGCTTTTAGTATTGAATTTATGGGTAAAGGAAGCAGAAGAAACATGCAATCGTTTCTGGTTACCTTACATTGGCAGCTCACTTTCACATATGGCTTTATTAGCCTGTTTTTATGGTACATCATAATCCCATAATGCTCTTTGCTTTGGGTGTTGTATCCGAAAGTGATGCGCACACGCTTGTTCTAAACCCTGAGTTAAGAAAAGCTGAGATGGTAATGATGTTATATGTGTGTGCACTCCAAGAAACAATATATTTTGTAAGGATACAAGGAATGAAGGTCTGTAGTTGTCCTGTGCGATATGAGCCAGACTTTTGGATATCAGCTGACTCTTCACTCTTTGGCCTCGAATAATGATCTGCATGCGAGGCTTCAGGTATAGGATGCTACAGTATGCCTACATTACAAATACATAAAGAATCAATATTCCTCCTAACCCGTCATCAAACAGCCTATTTTACATCCCCTCCCTTTACAAATGTGACCCTGGACCACAAAACCAGTCTTAAGTCGCTGGGGTATATTAGTAGCAATAGCCAAAAATACATAGCATGGGTCAAAATTTTTGATTTTTCTTTTATGCCAAAAATCATTAAGAAATTAAGTAAAGTTCATGTTCCATGAAGATTTTTTGTAAAATTCCTACTGTAAACATATCAAAATGTAATTTTTGACTTGTAATATGCATTGTTAAGAACCTAATTT
This sequence comes from Garra rufa, assembly GCF_049309525.1. Classification (NCBI taxonomy): domain Eukaryota; kingdom Metazoa; phylum Chordata; class Actinopteri; order Cypriniformes; family Cyprinidae; genus Garra; species Garra rufa. The sequence goes on from NC_133366.1 coordinate 13,920,215, forward strand.
GGACAACTTTAAAGGTGATTTTCTCAGTCTTTTTGATTTTTTTGCATCCTCAGATTTCTGATTTCAAATAGATGTATCTCGGCCAAATATTGTCCTATCCTAACAAACCATACATCAATAGAAAGCTTATTTATTTAGCTTTCATATGATGTATAAATCTCAGTTTTGTCAAAATGCATTTTTATTTATTACTGACCTGAATGCGATATTTTTACATATAGTCCACAAGAGCAAACAGGGGTGCATTTTTAAAAATGACCCTGTTCAAAAGTTTACATACACTTAATTCTTAATACTGTGTTGTTACCTGAATGATCCACAGCTTTTTTGTTTAGTGATAGTTGTTCATGAGCCCCTTGTTTATTCTGAACAGTTAAACTGCCTGCTGTTTTTCAGAAAAATCCTTCAGGTCCCACAAATTCTTTGGTTTTTCAGTATTTTTGTGAATTTGAATGACTGTGTGATTTTGAGATCCATCTTTTCACATTGAGGACAACTGAGGGACTCATATGCAACTATTACAGAAGGTTCAAACACACAATGCATTAAGAGCCAGGGGTGAAAACTTTTTGAATTTGAAGATCAGGGTAAATTTAACTTATTTTGTCTTCTGGAAAACATGCAAGTATCTTCTGTAGCTTCTGAAGGGAAGTACTAAATGACAAAAATATAATAATTAGGCAAAATAAGAAAAATGAACACACCTTCATTCTTTTCAAAAGTTTACACCCCCAGCTCTTAATGCATTGTATTTCCTTCTGAAACATCAGTGAACCTTCTGTAGTAGTTGCATATGAGTCCCTCAGTTTTCCTCAGATGGATCTAAAAATATCTAATATATTTTCTTGTGGACTATATGTAAACATCTTTTATGTGAAATATCTTATTCAGGTCAGTACTAAATAAAAAATAACATGCATTTTGTATGACCCCTCTTATTTTGGTAAAATAATTAACATTTTGCAGATTCTGCAAAATTTATGCAAACTTTTGACCTCAACTGTATTTGCCTCTTTTCATTAAAAACATAGACACAATGATGTATATTTCTACTATTATAGTATATAATATATATAATTGCATTCCACATTCTTGTGAGATGTGCTCTGCTCACCCGTAAGGAGTATTCGCTTTCTGGGGTCATGTTGCTCTTGTCACAGATGTTCGCCCTGATCAGAATGTCATATTTATCTGTGTCAAAGTCAAATTCAGTCTCGCCCTTTGTGGACCTGAAAAACACACAATTTATTCACTACTGTTCACAAGTTTAGTGTTAGCAAGATTTTTTAACGTTGAAAATCTCTTTTTGAAATGATTTTTGAATTTTGTAACAAATTTGTTTTATAAAAACATTTAAAGTAACTATTTTCTCTTTCAAGAGAGGCAATTCTGAAAATTTACATTTTATCTGAAATAGAAATATAGAAGTCGGTGTTTGCAAACAGTGATGAGGTTTTTTTTGTGTGGGCAGAGCCTATCTGGTGGCAGAAAATGACAGTTTTCAAGTAGCAGTCTATGAAGCCATGGAATAAAAGAAAAAAGGTAAATTTGAGTTTATATTTCAAAATTCAAATTTTATTCTCACAATTCCAAGATTATATTTCACAATTCTGATAAGAAAAATCAACTTATATGATATAATATATTATATTCCACACTTATGGCTTTTTTCCCATCAGAATTGACAAACTCACTATTGTTGAGGTAAATTGAGTTGTAAAGTCTGAAAATAGAGATATAAACTTGCATTTGCAAGAAAAAAGTCAGAACTGTGAGATAAGATATGTATTTCATGTTGTAACTGTAGGGCTGATATATTATGTCCCCTATAAACTGCATCTGTGAATATTATGTATTGCTTAAATCAAATGAATGCTTTAAAAGTAGAGTAACCATAGCAGGTGTTATCCATATTCTGTCTGTTTAAATTTCTGTGTTTAGCTTCAATTGGCGTTTTTGATGACAGTATTCCATAAACATGATTTACATTCCGATTCTGACATCCAAATGCACAACAATGTATTTTATCTCTTATTCCATGGATTTTACCCGTTTCACTCCACTTGTTACCAGTATTTTCTGTCTACTCCAAATTGGTCTATTCTGTAACACTATAAATGTCTTTGCTGTTACTTTTGATCAATATTTTGCATCCATTTCTGCTTGTATCCAGAGTTGCTTACTTGCGAAGGTTCCAGATAATGATGCGTGTTCCTGTGGGTCCGGCAGCACTGATGGCGCGCAGCTCTGCAAACAGATCTTTCTCTGAGTTGAAGAGCGAGTATGCAAGGATCGCTCTTAGACTGGCTCCATCCTCCACACTAGTGAGATCAAAGGTCAAGACTTCAGTTTATGTCAAAGCTTAAGAAATACAGTCAAGTCCGAAAATATTCATACTCCTGGCAAATTCTGACTTAAAGTTACTTTTATTCAACCAGGGTTTTTTTTATTAGAAATGACATCTCCCAGAAGATAATAAGACGATGTACAAGAGGAATCATTGTGAAAAAAATTATTACTCATCTTTTATTTACATTTGAACAAAAAGTGGCATGTCCAAAATTATTCATACCCTTCTCAATAATCAATAGAAAAGCTTATTGGCTATTACAGCAATCAAACGCTTCCTATAATTGTTGACCAGCTTTTTGCATGTCTCCACTGGTATTTTTGCCCATTCATCTTTAGCGATGAGCTCCAACTTCTTTAGGTTGGAGGGTCTCCTTGCCGTCACCCTGATCTTTAGCTCCCTCCACAGATTCTCAATTGGATTTAAGTCAGGACTCTGGCTGTGTTGTTGTTGTTGAGAATTTTGATGTATTGCTCCTTTTTCAAGGTGCTGTTTACTGTGATTTTACTTCTCCTTTTTTACGTCAAATGAAGGCTACATCATTGTGGCCAAACAATTCAACTTTTGTTTCATCTGACCATAAAACAGAAGACCAGAAGTGTGCCTTATCTGGAGAAATGGTGTCCTCCTTGGTCTGCGTCCATGGAACCCAGCGGTCTGCAGTGTCCGTTGGACTGTCTGCATTGAGATGTTGCCACCAGCAGAGCCCAGATTCTTTAGGATGGCCTTGGTGGTGATCCTTGGATTCTATTTACCTCTCTCACTATCCTCCTGGCCAGCACAGTTGTCACTTTTGGTTTCCGACCACGTCCTCTGAGATTTTTCACAGTGCGGAACATCTTGTATTTTTTAATAATACTTTGCACTGTAGCCACTGGAACGTCAAAACATTTAGATATGGTCTTATAGCACTTTACTGACTTGTAAGCAGCCACAATGCACAGCCGCAGGTCCTCAGTGAGCTTCTTTGTCTTAGCCATCACTGTCCACGAACCAACAGCAGAGAGCTTCTGTTTTTCACCTGTTGAGTTGATTAAAACAGCTGTTCCCAATGAATCAGGGTAATTAGGATGCTTTAGAACAGCTTGGACTATTTGGAATGGTATAGAACTTTGGATTTTCCCATAGACTCTGAGAGTTTGCAAAAGGGTATGAATAATTTTGGACATGCTACTTTTAGTTCAAATGTAAATAAAAGCTGAGAAATATTTTTTCCACAATGTTTCCCTTTTGTACATTTGCCTGTGGGATTTCCGGTCAAAAAAAAAAATGTTGGTTGAATAAAAGTAACTTCAAGTCAGAATTTGCCAGGGGTATGAATAATTTCGGGATTGACTGTACATCCACATAAATGCAATTTAAATACTCACTCAATGTCATTCGAGATCTTTGCAATAACTTTAATAAAACTGAAAAGAAAACTGTGGAAGATTACTGGTTATGTCCATCACGTCTAAATGTGATCATGGGCACCAAGACTCGTTGTGCTCCGATGGCTTCAAGGTAAGACTGGGAGAGAAGTCCTACACTCATTGTGTCTCTGGTCTTTGTGAAAACAATGGCATCTTTTCCCAGACGCATGGACCCTGATTTAAACCCATTGCCATACACACCAACCGGAATGTGAAATTTCGCTGCTTTCTTATCACTGAAACCAAAGCTTAAACACAAAAAACATCAGAGAAAATGCATTACATATACTAGTATTCAAATGTTTTCAAATCAGCATATTAGAATGATTTCTGATTAGAATCATGAGTTTTTATCCCATACTTCTCTATTTTTTTCCACTCAAAATGGACAAACTCACTATTGTTGAGTTAAATTGACTTACAAAGTCCGAAATATCAGGCATAAACTTGAATTAGTGAGAAATTCAAATTTTCAAATGTTTTCAAACTGCATAAGAATGATTTCATGTGACACTTAAGACTGGAGTAATAATACAGAAAATTCGGTTTTACACAGTTTTTTCACAGGAATAAAATACATTTTTTGTTTTATATTTTCGATCACATAAATGCAGCCTTGTTGAATGGTACATCTATAGCAGTATATCACACATCTGATCATACTTTCATTAAGAAATTACTTAACAGATCACCTGCTCAAAAGTTTACGCTAATAAGTAACCGCATTCATCCACAGCATGATAAGTATAGTGATTACAAGAAGCCAATTAGGTGTCCTTAATTATTCTGGCAGTGGGCCCCAGCAGCCAGTGTTGGTTTAATGTTATAGGCTTTTAGTGCTAATGACATAAGACCACTGTGAATCCCTTGAATTAACTGAATAAGACTTCTTAATTCTCCCGCAATTATAGCAACCAGTAATTACAAGTCCATTTCACACACTTTTTACTTGCTGTACTTAAAATGAATAATAAATTAGCTTAAGTAAATGGACAGGCGAGGCTAGGCTGTAGTGTTTTGTACCTGAGCATCTTATGCAGTCTGGCTCTGGTCAAACCCTCCCCGTTATCCATAAACGAGAGGCAGTCTAGTCCTCTGATGCGTGTCCAGTCTATCCAGATCTGTCTGGCATGAACATCTGGGTCATAAGCATTATCTGCAACAAAATTAGTTGACAAACTAAAGAATATATCAAATAAACTGGAACAGCTAATGAAGCTGTTTTAAAATATGACACTAGCATAATGAAAAGGCTTTGATGAAAACCTAAAATTTTAACTTGTTTAAACATTATCAAATGCACTCCCAGTCAAAAGTTTTTGAACAGTAAAGAAATCTCTTATGTTCACCAAGCCACAGCAAAAACAGTACAGTTTTTAAATACATTACATTTTAAATACATTACTTTTAAAAACTGTTTTCTGTTTGAATATATTATAAAATTTAATTTATTCCTGTGATTTCAAAACTGAATTGTAGAATTTAATTTTGAGGTGGAATATAATAAATAATGATATTTTAACAATACAATATATCAAATTATAATGAAAAAATGCAACAACAATCACTTTTTTTTAATTCTCTTTTTTAAATCCAAGCTTTTTGATGCTAATGATGCTAACAATTAAATCACAGGAATAAATTACATCTTAAAATAAATTTAAATAGAAAACCGCTATTTTAAATAGCAAAAATATTCCAAAGAGTTACTGTTTTGCTGTACTTTAAATCAAATAAATGTAGGCTTTTTTAAAAAACATTAAAAATCTTACCGTTCAAAAACTTTTTACTGGTAGTATAAGTCGACATAAGAGGGATTTAGGGAACTTACCGATCAGCTCAGCTATAGCACTAAATGGCCAAGTGTGACTTGTGGAATTAGCGTGAAGAAATTTTGGACTGATCTGCATAAAAAAATAAATAAATAGGATGCTAATTGCAAAATGTGAAAATTTTCATTTAAAAGCAATAAGTTGTTTTATGCATTTTGCTAATTATTTATTTTAAAATGCATCTTGCAATTACTACACTGATTTTCAAAATTGTAAAAAAAGATTTAGAATTATTTTTTACTTTATAACTCAAAGTTTGGTTGAATTCAATGCATTAATTGACATTTCTTTATAAGTATTTGTGACTTTACAAAGTCACAAAATTTGTACATTTTGGATATTGTTGTGGAATTTAATTTTGAAGTAGAATATTATAAATAATGATTTTTAAAAATGACATTTTTAACAAAATATATCAAATTACAATTTTTTTAATTCCATTTTTTTTAAATCCAAGAAATACCAGAAAAATACAGGACAACTTAAACTAAAACAAAACTGATAAATGCATTTTACTTACTGTGCTCAGAGGAATGCCACGTTTTCCATTTGCCATTTTTTTCTGGACGACCTATGTTAGATATTGAAGAAAGCTGCAGAGGAAGGTTTGTTAACTTACTGAGGACCGTTTGCTGTCTGTGTCCAGATATAGCACACACTCTTCCCTCATATTCCAGCTATGCACCCGCTGAGACTTCTAAAGGAGTTCCTCACATATTGTTGTGAGCAGTAAATGCTGGTACAAACGTGTAACCTGACACCTTTTTATTTACGTCTCACAAATGCTGCTTTTATTTAAGCAGGTGCTATTGTATATACTGTATATAACAGACATAGCGAGGATACTGGATATTCAGTGGCCTCTTCCAAACTCTGTGGACATATGCATCACATATATAACAAGAGGAAGCAATACAACTAGGAGAGAAAAATCATGGAATTTTATTTTATTTTAATTCACATTTGTTTTTGTTTTCTTTCTTTTGCAGATTAGTGAATTTTTTATTAGCATTATTTATAGATACAACACACAATTTGAACCTAATAAGATGACTGTTACAATCAACTGAGTAAAACTGAATAATAATTCAGAATTAATTGATGTAGTTACCAATGTTTGCATCAATGCATTTTCCATCTCCAAATACTTATCACATAAACAAGCTGGAGTTCTAAACTATATGTCTCAATCTTTAAGGAAAAGTTGCTTAAAATGTACTTATTTTATCCAAAATGTAGACAAGTTTTTTTCTTCATTAGAACAGATTTGGAGAAATGTATCATTACATCTTTGTTCTCCAATGGATCCTCTATAGTGAATGGGTGCCGTCAGAATGAGCAACATCACAATAATCCTCAAGTAATCCACACAACCCCAGTCCATCAATTAACATCTTGTTAAGTGAAAAGTTACATGTTTGTAACAAACATAAACCTGTTGGACTTTCACTCCGACGGCACCCATTCACTGCAGAGGATCCATTGGTGAGCAAGTGATGAACTGCAAAATTTCTCCAAATCTGTTTCAAAGAAGAAACATACTCTACAACTTGGATGACCTGGGGTTAAGCACATTCTCTGCAATTCACTTTTTTGGTGAATTCACCAAAAGTTTGATCAAATATTAAAGCTTTTTGTGTTATATTTACAATAAGAAATGGCTACAGTAACTTTCTGGAGTACCTGAAGTCGTTGGTCAATGTTTTAAGGCCTGTCTAAATCTTGAAGGGTTTCTGGGTGTGACTGAACTTGACTCCAGCTTTGCAAAACAAACATACACAACTCTTTCTAGCTCTCACCATGGCTGCACTTTCTTCTCTGAAACAAACTGCCCATGAGGCTCTTTAGCCCCAGCAGACAGCAAAGCCAAGTACACTGGAGTGACGGCGCCCTCATCTGGTGACTTGGTTGCATTTGGTCCAGCCATGTCAGTCCTGACCCATCCTGGACAGCAGGCATTGCATAGGATGTAATCTCCAGGCCTTTCTTTTGTCAGATTTCTGGCCATGATTCTAGTCAGGGTGGTGAGGCCGGTTTTGGAGACCCCGTATGCAGTGCTAGGCCAACCTCGCTCCGCGTGGACCCCTTCTTGAGTTTCACGAACGAATCGCTCCATCAGCCCAACCAGTTCTTCCTCTGTGATGTCATCACTTCGGAAACGGGCCTGGAGTTCTGGACTGCAGCGGCTTAGAGCCACCGAGCCCATTACGCTGGAGACGTTCACTATCCGACCTGGAAAGAAATATTACTGTGAAGGAGACAAAAATCACCTGACAAGCAGGTTCTGCAAGGTGTAACTGCCATGACTTACCTCCTGGTTTGATAATGGGCAAGAACACATTGCACATATCTCTGGTAGCAAAGAAATTGGTCTTCAGTGTCACATCTGCTTGGATGGCAAAGGGGGTCGTGTCTGCCACTGCCACGAAGAAATCAAACATTGTTTCCATTACGCATTACGCAGTACACTACCAGTCAAAAGTCACCAAGCCTGCATTTATTTGATCTAAAGTACAGCAAAAACAGTAAAATGTTGAAATATTTTTACTATTTTAAATATTTGTATTATATTTGAATATATTTTAAAATGTAATTTATTCCTGTCACTTAAAGCTAAATTTTCAGCATCATTACTCCAGTCTTCAGTGTCACATGATCCTTCAGAAATCATTCTAATATGCTGACTTGCTGTTTAGAAACTTTTTTATTATTATTAATATTTAAAACAGTTTTTAGGATTCTTTGATGAATAGAAATCTTCAAAGATCATCATTTATCTAAATAAAAAGCTTTTGTAACATTATACACTATACCATTCAAGAAGAAATTATAAATTACTATTTTTATTTAGCAAGGATGCATTAAATTGATCAAACGTGAAGACAAAGACATTTATAATGTTACATAATATTTCTATTTCAGGTAAATGCTGTATTACAATGATTCTTGAAGGATCAGCTTTGAAATCACAGTAATAAATTACATTTTAATATATAGAAAACAAACAGTAATTTTAAATAGTAAAAATATTTCAGAATTTTACTGTTTTGCTGTACTTTGGATCAAATAAATGCAGGCTTGGTAAGCAGAAAAGACACAAGATATATGTTTTTTAAATTTATCAGAATGGTACAAAACATCATGATGTTGTGGGACTCGCAATATGAACACACACACACACACACACACACAAACAGAAAAGCATAGATGTGACTAGAAAAGACTAAAATTGATTTCACATTTGTGATTTTTACAGTCAAAAAGAACCACTATATAAAATGAATGAGAAATCCATAGTTCAAAATTTTTAGAGGTACAATCTAAAAATCATCCACAATCAAGAGGTCTTACAATTACAATTACAAATGCAATCCTAATAAAATGAAGAAAAAAAAAACGATTGAAAATATTATTTTAAGCAACTAGTCACATATTTTTAGGGGTATTTATATATTATACAAGCATCTAGTAGTTTAACCATTACATTACATATGATTTTTGTTATTTCTCCCACCAAATGCTACCAACCTGCTCTGTTTTTAACAATTAATTAATTGTAGAAAAAAAAAATCCTAATATTTGTACTATTTAATACACTGCAATTCAAAAGTTTTGGGATCAGTCAGATTTGTAATGTAAAGTCTCTTATGCTCATCAAGGCTATATTTATTTGATTAAAAATACAGAAAAAACTGTAATATTGTGAAATATTATTGCCATTTCTAATATTGATTTCCGATTTGAATATACTTTAAAATATAATTTATTTCTGTGACGCATTGCTGAATTTTCATCAGCCATTACTCCAGTCTTCAGTGTCAAATGATCCTTCAGAAATCATTCTAATATGCTGATTTATTATCAGTTTTGAAATAGAAAATCAAAATAGAAATCATTTCTAACAATATAAGTCTTTATTATCCCTTTTTAATTCCATATTCTGTTTCAAAAATAACGTTACCTCTTCTTTAATGTTTGTACTTTGACAGGATTTCGTTCAACCAAACAAACGTAATGAAGAGGGTTAATTAATAAACAGGTGCATTTAGTAACCTTTGAAGGCGATTCCAGCGTTGTTGATGAGCACGTCCAGGCCTCCGTACTTCTCTTTGAAGAAGTCCCGTGCGGTGCGGACGCTGTTGGGGTCAGTGATGTCCAGCTGATGGAAGAGTGGCGTCAGCCCCTCCTTCTTTAGACTTTCCATAGCCTCGGTTCCTCGACCGACATCCCGTGCTGTCAGGTACACGTCCCCGGTGTACCCCTTGCACATTGCCCGCACGATTGCGAACCCAATGCCTTTATTTCCACCAGTGACAAGAGCTACTTTGCTGCTGCTCATCTCTGCGATGCGTCTGCAGTGAAAAAGAAACTAAAAATAAAACCATATTCTGTGACAGCAGACTAATAATAAAATAACGAAATTAAATGCATTTAGGAAACATAAGCATTAATAAAACAAAACTCGTACCTGCTCTACTCCGCGGTAGTCAATTCGCTTCTGTTTTTGACAGTTTTGGTGCGCGTTGCCGCTTACTGCGCATGCGCGAAGGAATACACTTGCATAAAGATTTGAAATTTGATGTACAAGTCATGTGCAGCAAGTTTGCTTGCAGACACAGCAACAGTTGTGAGCTGTAAATCAATTTTAAAACGTTTTACGTATATATGTTATATATTGTTTTACGCGTACTCCGATTGGTTCTAAGACAATGACGCGACGACAACTGCATCACGTGATCCGGCTGTGTTTTTGACCATGTGGATGTGTATTTCGTTTCTAACTGCGGTGTAGAATGACTTTACATCCCATATACGCTTTCGGAAATGCTGTCATATGGAAACTTTAAGATTAATGAAACCGGGTGCCGTGCTGGCAGAAGAGCGAGGAAAAAAAGACGGAAAAAACACGAGGATGTCTCCCAAGGTATTCATTGTCTATACTGATATGTTGCAGCTTTGTAGTATCGTGTATTATATTTGAATTGTTTTGTTTGTATTTTGCTTCTTTAGTGACTTTGAGTCACGAGGCTCAGTTTGTTCTTCTGAGGAGATGGCTGAAAGAAAAGGGATTCACCTCACAGTTTCTCATCCCTGCCAACTTCCATGGCAAGTAATAGTTCCCATGATACATGGCTTTTGCAGTTGATGTCAAAAGTTTACATCCCCCTTTTAGAATCTGCAAAATTATAATTATTTTAGCAAAATAAGAGTGATCCTATACAATGAATGTCGTTGTTTATTTAGTACTGACCTGAATTAGATATTTTACATAAAAGATGTTTACAGATAGTCCAGAAGAGAAAATAATAGTTGTATTTATGAAATTTTCCATTCAAAAGTTTACATCTCCTTGATTCTTAATGTTGTGTTGTTACCTGAATGATCCACAGATGTGCTTTTTTTTTGTTTGTTTGGTTGTTTATTGAGTCCATTGTTTGTCCTGAACAGTTAAACTGTCCGCTATTCTTCAGAAAAGTCCTTCAGGTCCCACAAATTCTTTCAGCATTTTTGTGTAATTGAACCCTTTCCAACAATGACTGTATGATTTTAAGATTTATCTTTTTACACTGAAGACAACTTCACTCCCGGCTCTTAATGCATTGTTTTTCCTTCTGGAGCATCAGTGAGCATTTGAATAAGGCCCTCAGTTGTCCTCAGTGTGAAAAGATTGATCTCAAAGTCATACAGTCATTGTTGGAAAGGGTTCAAATACACAAAAATGCTGAAAAACCAAAGAATTTGTGGGACCTGAGGGATTTTTTTTGAAAAAGCAGCAGGCAGTTTAACTGTTTACAGCAAACAAGGAACTAACGAACAACTACAACAACAACAACAAAAAAAAAAAATCAGCTGTGGATAATAACAACAGTATTAAGAATCAAGGGGTAATTTTTATAAATTCAACTATTATTTATGTGACCTATCTGTAAACATATTTTATGTTAAGTATCGTATTCAGGTCAATATTAAATAAACAACATGCATTTTATGATCCTTCTTATTTGGGGTAAAATAGTTAACATTTTGCAGATTATGAAAGGGGGATGTAAACTTTTGACCTCAGCTGTATATTAAATTTCCACACTTAGTTGTGTTACTAACTCTTATGTTTTCCCCCTTAGATACTGGAAGGGGGCTTATGTCAACTCAAACTATCAAGGTAATTATTTGTATGTGCTACTTTGTATGTGTGTGCATATGTGGATGCATGCATATACATATGTTCTTAGTTCCAAAAATCCGAAACCACATTGAAAATATGTTTATTTGTTACCTTTCCAGGCCAAAGACAGTGTTATTTCCTTGCCTGAGAAATGCTTACTGACCAGCAGGACAGTTCTAAAGAGTTACATGGGTGACTATATAAAAAGGTATTTGCACTGATTTTTATATTGTATTCTGTTATAGAGGGTTTGCACTTATGTCACAATTTGGTCAGTTATCCAGATGCACAGCCATATTGGCAATACTCAGATGTAAACAACAGCATGTATTGCACAGTTAATGCACTACTAAATACATTGTTCAGCTAATTTATGCTGTCTAAACATGGGGAAAAATGGGGAAACTGTTAAATCATATAGAGAAGGACTCAGGAAAGGGTGCATTATTTTGACAAACTAAAGGTAATAGGTGGTAAAGATACGTATGAGCAGTATTAATTAAAAAATTAGCCTAATATTTCACCTACCTGACTGAAAATGAATCGAACAAACATGAATGTTGTCAAGATACTTGCCCTGGAAATCCTAATTCAGTTTGGCCAACCGCAGACACCTTTTGTTCCTCAGTTTTTTGCACTCTTCTCCTTGATTTGTTATTACTTTTGCCAGTCTGTAGTATTCCAAATGTTATCCCGGTCTAATCATTTAGTACTGCCCAAAAAATGACAATAATTGACCATTTTCAGCAACAATAATCAGCAAAATATGTGAGTTTCGTTCGGTTTACGTTCAGTGCCGCTAATATGGCCGATTGATGAAGCATCCTGAAAATACTCTGAATTTGCATTCTCTCTCTTTATTCCTGTAGATGGCATCCTCCTGTATCTCCTCTTCTGGCTCTGTGTTGTTTCCTCATTGCTGAAAGACATCGTGGAGATGCATCGGAGTGGAATCCCTACATTAACATCCTTCCAAAGTCCTACACGTGCCCTGTGTACTTCTCTGAAGACATCATTGACCTTTTGCCTAGGAGTCTCCAGAAGAAAGCCAGAGAGCAGAAAGAACAGTTTCAGGAACTCTTCTGCTCTTCACTGATGTTTTTCAGCTCCCTCCAGCCACTCTTCACCCATGCCACGGATGAGTTGTTTACCCAGGATGCACTGCGGTGGGCTTGGTGTAGCGTTAATACGCGTACGGTGTACATGGAGCATGATCAGAGTGACTATCTCTCCAGGGAGAAGGATGTCTATGCGCTTGCACCATACCTCGACCTGCTGAACCACTGTCCTAATGTCCAAGTAAGAGCAACTATCAGAAATACACTAATGTTCAAAAGTTTGGGGTCTGTAGGAATTTAGGCTTTTGAAAGGAGTCACTTCTGCTCACCAAGCCTGCATTTATTTGATCCAAAGTACAGCAAAAACTGTAAAATTCTGATTTTTACTATATAAAATTACAGCTTTCTATTTGAATATATTTTAAAATATTATTTATTCCTGAATTTTCAGCATCATTACTCTAGTTTTTCAGTATCACATGATCCTTCAGAAATCATTCTAATATGCTGTTTGCGAAACATTTAGTATTATTATTATTATTAATATTTAAAACAGTTGGGTACATTTTTCAGGATTCTTTGATAAAGAGAAAGATCCAAAGATCGGCATTTATCTGAAATGTATCTAAAATTTACGATTCAAAAGTTTGTATAGTATGTAATTTTAAAGAAATCTTTTATTTAACAAGGATGCTTGATCAAAAGTGATGATTAAGGAATTTCTAATGTTACAAAAGGTTTCTATTTCAGATAAATGCTGCTCTTCTGAACTTTCTATTCATCATAGGAACCTGAAAAAAATCTACTCAGCTGTTTTCAACATAATAATAATAATAATAATAATAATAATAATAATAATAATAATAATAATAATAATAAATGTTTTTGAGCAGCAAATCAAAATAGAATGATTTCTGAAGGATCTTGTGACTGGAGTAATGATGCTAAAAATTCAGCTATGAAATCACAGGAATAAATTACATTTTAAAGTATATTCAAATAGAAAATAGTTATTTAATATAGTAAAAATATTTTAAAATTTAGCTGTTTTTTTGCTGTACTTTGGATCAAATAAATGACTTGTTTAAAAAACATTAAAAATCTTACTGTTCAAAAACGTTTTTTTCCGTGATGGCAAAGCTTAATTTTCAGCAGCCATTACTTCAGTCTTCAGTGTCACGTGTTCCTTCAGAAATAATTCTAATACGCTGATTTGCCGTTAAAAAAAACAGTATTGAAAACAGTTGTCATGGTTAATATTTTTGTGTAAATCATGATGCATTTATTTCAGGATTCTTTAATGAATATGAAGTTTAAAAGAACTGCATTTATTTAATAGAAATCTTTTATAACATTATAAATGTCTTTACCGTCACTTTTGATTAATTTAATGCATCCTTGCTGAACAAAACTATTAATTTCTTCAAAAAAAAAACCTTTTGAATGGTAATGTACTTTCTTACAGAGCATTAAAGTTGCACAGTTATAAGTAGAGACAATAAACTTTTATTGGTGTGCAGGTTGAAGCTGGCTTCAACAAAGAAACTCGCTGTTACGAGGTTAAAAGTGTCCAAGGCTGTAAGAAGTTCCAGCAAGCGTTCATCAATTACGGCCCTCATGATAATCACAGACTACTTCTGGAATATGGCTTTGTTGCTTTTGGCAACCCCCAGAGTGTAGTATATGTTGATTTAGGTATGTAAGATACATACAAATATTACATATTTTACATGCAAATATTAAAATCTCTGGAATTGCATTGACCGCAGTTTGTTGTTTTTGTAGGAACTCTAAAATTGTGTCTAGATGAAAAAGACAAACAGCTAACACAAAAGCTACTCTACCTAAGAGACAATGACTTTTTAAGGTAAGTAATATAAGTTATTGCATGCTATTGTACTCAAAGTTTAATGTGTAATGTTGCAGTTCTTGATAAGAGTTGATTTTAAACTGATTTGCTGTAAACTCACAACAAAAATCCATATGCTTTCACTCTTCAACAGTAACTTGACGTTTGGCATGGATGGCCCTTCCTGGCGACTGATGACTGCACTGAGGCTGCTGTCCTTAAAACCTGAGCAATAGTGAGAAGTTAACATCCTAAACACATTATTTGCATGCATGGACTTTGACTGCATGATCATGCAAAATGCATGTCATTGTTATTGCTTTCACTCACTTGTATGCCATTTATTTGAATATATTCAAAACTGATTTTAATGCTGTTGTCTATACTGTAGTTCTAGTTGGAAGAGTGTCCTCTTGGGGGCAGCAGTGAGCCAGGATAGAGATAAGTGGTGCATTCGCTCTGCCCTAAAGCTTTGCAATAACCTTACTGACGACAATGTCAAAGCACTAGAGAGGGTGAGTCTAATTAAATCTATTCATTCTCAATGCTGCCTGTGTCTAATTAAAGATATGAAAGCACTTACAGTCTGAGTCTTTTCATTTGTACAGCTATCACAGCTCAAACGGGGTGCGAACCTGTCTCGCCTTGAACAACTGCGTGTGGTGGAGAGCCTGAGACGAGAGGAGCAAAGGATTCTGGAACACACACAAGTGGTTCTTCAAAACCTCTGGGGACAATAGTCACTGTGGAAACAGTAGGGCATTCAGAACACTGAGGAACCAGAAGCCTCATGCTGTCACTGCCAAGATTTAAACACAAGCCAAGAGCCAGCAGATATGGTTAAGCAATGAACTACAGCTCTTAACCCAATCACCTCCAAAACTTTAATTGTTTAAAAAAAAAAAAAAAAAACTTTAATGATTTAATTGCCCTTACGTTGTAACACGAATAGAGAGATTTTAAAGAATGTTAATGCTGCTCTTTTCTAGCAGTGCTGTTATAGTGAACCAACACTATACAGTCGAAAGTTTACATACACCTTGCAGAATCTACAAAATGTTAATTATTTTAACCAAAATAAGAGGGATTATACAAAATGCATGTTGTTTTTTATTTAGTAGCCTACTTCTGATATTTTAAGATATTTTACTTATAAAATGACCCTGTTCAAAAGTTTACATACACTTGATTCTTAATACTGTGTTGTTACCTGAATAATCCACAGCTGTGTATTAAATGTTTAGTGATAGTTGTTCATGAGCTACTTGTTTGCCCTTACAGTTAAACTGCCCACTGTTCTTCAGAAAAATCCTTAATTCTTTGGTTTTTCAACATTATTTACTATTACAGAAGGCTCAAATGCTCACTGATGCTCCAGAAGGAAAAACGATGCATTAAGAAACTTTGAAAACTTTTGAAAATAATTACGATGTGTACATTTATTCTTATTTTGTATGAACAGCATATTTCTTTTCATTTAGGACTGCCCTTCAGAAGCTACAGGTGTTTCCCAGAGGACAAAATAAGTCAAATTTACCCTGATCTTCAAATTCCAAAAGTATTCACCCCCAGCTCTTAATACATTGTTTTTTCCTTCTGAAGCATCAGTGAGCGTTTGAACCTTCTGTAATAGTTGCATACGAGTCCCGTAGTTGTCCTCAGTGTGAAAAGAGGATCCCAAAATCATACAGTCATTGTTGGAAAGGGTTCAAATGCACAAAAAGTCTAGAAAAAAAAAAAAACTAAGAATTTGTGGGAACTAAAGGATTTTTCTGAAGAACAGCTGGCAGTTTAACCGTTCAGAACAAAAAAGGGACTCATGAACTATCACTCAGTCAAAAGAAATTAAGGTTTTTAAGGAAAACATTTGAGGATTTTTCTCCATATAGTGGACTTTAATGGGAATCGATGAGTTGAAGGTCCAAATTGCAGTTTCAATGCAGCTTCAATGGGCTCGACAGGATCCCAGTGAAATAATCATTTTCTAAAAAGAAATAAAAAATTATATACTCTTTAAGGTCACACAGGGTTAGTTCTTCGCCTGTGTACTCTGGTTTAAAAAGGTAGGGTAGAGCGAAAAACTAATCTAATGTTCTCCTCCAACTTCAAAATCATCTAACATTGTTGTTTTACCTTTTATTTGTAAAGGGCTTTTGACTTTCTTTGCACGTTCGCTTTGTAAACACTGGGTCGGTACTTCCGCCTATGTCACGTGTGACCTTTCCAACGTGACTACATAATGCATGAAGTAGAGTGCAAGACAAGGATTTGTGGTTAAAAAGTATATAAATCTTTAATTATTTTTAGAAAATGACCAATCGTTTCGCTAGATAAGACCCTTATTCCTCGGCCCGTTGAGTCCTATTGAAGTCCACTATATGGAGAAAAATCCTGGAATGTTTTCCTTAAAAACCATTTTTCTTTTGACTGAAGAAAGAAAGACATGAACATTTTGGATGACACAGATGAATCATGACAGAATTGTTCTTTTTAGGTGAACTATCCCTACACAATGACCCACAGTGTGGGATTTCTGAGCTTCAATCATTTGTTTTCTCCTAGATAGCTGTGACAGTTTGGGACATATTGTGGACAGGAAGATGAGGGGACATTTAGGACAATGAGATTTTAACAAACACATCTTCTATTGAAAGCAAATGAGCTACATGCTGTGTTTCTGGTGAGAGACTACTGATAATCAAATGCATACTTCTGAACAATGATGCTGGATTCTAGGTCAGCATTATCCAGTCCTTTTCCATACAGAGCTGCCCATATTAATGGGAAACGCGAAAGAAATGGGATCAGATGGTGCTGTTAATAATCCATTGTGAATGCTTGACAAGGGGAAAAATCACATCTATGGTTTGTCATAACTAGGCCAAAGTTATATACAATATAATGTAAATACTTTCACTTTGTGATGTTTTATGCAATTTAGTTTTAATGATTTTAAATACAAACAATGCATTAAAAGTGCAACTGATAAAAACATGAGATGTAAAACAACAAAAATACAGAATTATGGAAAACACATTTTGATCTCTCTTCAAAGCTTGACAGCTATTCTTTTCCTCGCTTGCTTTCTCTGTACCATCTCCATGGAGACCGTCGCTTCGTATAAAGGCACAGGGTCCTCCAATTGCGGCCTGCGCAGAGACAACGGTCAAATTCGACACCATTCACACAACAAAGCTGATTTCACACTTAATCTCTCTGCGTTACAAACACGGCTCACATACATTCAGTTTTAAGTTCATAATTTTAGCAATTGCTGACTCTCATACACACAATCTGTTTCTCTGTTTATTCCTTATTCTCACCTGAAAGTCCCTGTGCAGAGTTTATCCATCACATCTTTCAAGATATCTGAGAAAGAGAGCAGACTAAAGGCAAATAACCCAGTTACAAACAGGAAACCACATGTCCTTTATGCTGTTGACAAGGTCGCTCCAGTAGCCTGAGGACACTGGGAGAAAACCCTAAGGTCCCAAATACATCAAACTGTCATGGACTAGCCATATGCACACTCAGGAACCCAATGACCTCATTTGCCACATAGTGATTTCAGAGAAATGGTTCTGATACCATCTAGCCAGATCTGTTTTCTTCATTCCACTGAATAGTTAAGCAGTGTTTTGTGTAAAGAATAAGAATCAGCTCATCAGAGCCATTTTCATGGGTCTATTTTAAAGGAATAGTTCACCCAAAAAAGAAAATTCTGTCATTAATTAGTCACCCTTGCGTCGTTCCAAACCCGTAAGACCTTCGTTCATCTTCGGAAAACAAATTAAGATATTTTTTGGTGAAATCCAAGAGCTTTCTTACCCTTCATAGAAACGTTCAAGGCCCTGACAAGTAGTAAGAACATTGTTAAAATTTGATCAATGTCCATACTACCTTTCTGGGCCTTGAACAGTTGCATTGCTGTCTATTCAGGGTCATAAAGCTCTCATATTTCCTCAAAAAATATCTTAATTTGTTTTCCGAAGATGAACGAAGGTCTTACGGGTTTGGAACGACACAAGGGTGAGTAATTAATGACAGAATTTTCATTTCTGGGTGAACTGTCCCTTTAAGATTTGTCTTCATGGCAAGTAATATACAAAAGAAAACGTATCTATAAGACACTTTAGATAAAAGCATCTGCTAAATACATTAATGCACACAATACTAGACTGAGCTGGAAACATTGAGTGTTTGATAAACAAAGCTGAGGCCTGAATGTGGACTAATCAGAAGGCAGTGTTCGGTTAAAGATTACTGAGGTTTATAGTAAAAGATACGAAGATATCGGCCCTGCTTGGCACGGGATGTTGTCCACACCTCGTCATTAAGGAATGAAAGTGACGCTGCCTTCAGGAAGAGAATGTGGCTGTCAGGAGGGTCCAGCTTGGAAGAGATGATAAAAATCAGTGTTGCTAGTCAATATTTGACATATAAAAAGTAGATGTGTAAAATGTTGAAGTGTATTAAAGAGCTGTTTTGAAGGAGTTGCTAACCTGTAAGTGTTGTTCTGTTGTCACCCAATGACCTCCAACTGAAAGGAGGGTAAGTAGGTCATGTTTATGTGGGCAATGCCTCTGTGCCTCTGGCTCCTCCTCATAGAGTCTCACTGTTCAAAAACGGGTTAAAATTTTTGAATGCTGATTGAAAATGAATACGTTCACTGCTGTTTAAAGTTTTGGGGTCAATACAAACTTTAAAAATAATAAAAACAATACATTTATTCAGGATGTAATAGCAAGGCATTTACATTTGCATTGTAACAAAAATCTATTTCAAATAAGTGCTGGTCTTTGGAACTTTCTATTCATCAAAGAATCCTAAAAAAAAAAAAAATTAAATCAGCGGAACTGTTTTCAACATCATAAATAATGATAAGAAGAAATGTTTCTTTAGCACCAAATCAGCATATTAAAATAATTTTTAATTTTAATTTTTACCACAGCTGTGTTTTTGTTTAGTGATAGTTGTTCATGAGTCCCTTGTTTGTCCTCAACAGTTCAACTGCCTGCTGTTCTTCAGAAAAATCCTTTAGGTCCCACAAATTCTTTGGTTTTTTTAGCATTTTTGTGTATTTGAACCCTTTCCAACAATGACTGTGGGGTTTTGATATCCATCTTTTCTCACTGAGGACAACTGAGGGACTCATGCATCTATTACAGAAGGTTCAAACACTCACTGATGCTCCAGAAGGAAACATGGTGGCTTAAGAGCCAGGGGGTGAAAACTTTTGAACAGAATGAAGATGTGTACATTTTTCTTATTTTGCTTAAATGTCATATTTTTTCATTTAGTCCTGTCCTTCAGAAGCTAAGAAGATACTTACATGTTTCCCAGAAGACAAAATAAGTTACCGTTATCCTGATCTTCAAATTCAAAAAGTTTTCTCTCTTGCTCTTAATGCATTGTGTTTCCTTCTGAAGCATCAGTGAGTGTTTGAACCTTCTGTAATAGTTGCATATGAGTCCTTCAGTTGTCCTCAGTGTGAAAAGGTGGATCTTAAAATCATACAGTCATTGTTGAAAAGGGTTCAAACACACAAAAATGCTGAAAAATCAAAGAATCTGAAGGATTTTTCTGAAGAACAGCAGGCAATTTAACTGTTCAGGACAAACAAGGGACTCATGAACAACTATCACAAAAAAACAAACAAAGCTGTGGATCATTCAGGTAACAACACAGTATTAAGAATCAAGTGTATGTAAACTTTTAAACAGGGTCATTTTTTATCAATTCAATGATTATTTTCTCTTGTGGACTATATGTAAAACGTCTTTTATTTTAAGTATCTTATTCAGGTCAGTACTAAATAAAAAAAATAATGCATTTTGTATGATCCCTCTTATTTTGGTAAAATAATTACAATTTTGTATGTAAAAAATTGTATGTAAACTTTTGACCTCAACTGTAAACAATAAATAAAATGTAGCTTGTTGGACAGAATGTAAGTAATAATATAAGTACAAATGTCATATAAAGTGGTGGTAAACCTCCTGAATCAATGATGATGTCCACTCCAAGACCTCCAGTTTCTTCAAGGCACGAGTCCACCAAATCCTCCTTTGAGTCCCACACTCTGATCACTCGAGCTGAGGGAAGAGATACACTTAAGTACTGATGCTTAAAAAAAATCAAATACACATTGATTAAGCATATCAAGCTGAGAGTGCACTATAAGCTGATGTATGCTGAATGACTGTTCTCAACGAATAGATTTGTTGTATGGCTTATATGAATATATTAGCCTGAATGAATACTTATAAAAACCACTGCCATAAATAACTTACCCAAAAGTGATTCCTGCACGCCTTGAGCGAGTGTCAAAAGGAAGAAACAAGATGAAGAAGAAAGTCAAATGATGGAGAAAGAGAAAAAGATGCTCAAGGGAGAAGTGAAAAGATGAAAAAGGCATCAGAAAAGCTTTGGCGATCAATATGAGACAAAAATCTAGGACAAATGAAATCAGTTTTGATTTGCAGAGGGGAAAGGATGGTGTTACAAACTTTGAACTGCCAGGATTACAGAAAATGCACTCGGCAACAATCCAAACTTTTCCAAAGATTTCAACATTTGAGTAGATTTTAGACTTCGCACTTGTACATAAAGGATAGCAGTGTGATGTTCATATGCTCAGGAAATATATCCACATCAGGTTTCATAAATAAGAAAGGGTAAACTTAACAGAAACAAGAAATACAACCGAAGATTAAAAGAGATTTGCTCCATGTGACTTGGCATTCGAGTTTGTCTGGCGTTTATCAAGGACTTTCAAAACAACTCACGCCGAGTGCTTCATAAATCTACACTTCCAGTGAAATGCTACGTCAAACCAAGCTTGAACTGCATCCTAAACTGACACTTCATGGGGAAAATATCTTCGCTCTACACAATGCTTCACTTCAGCACCCACCCACGCTCGGCCGGAGCTCTTCCAAAAACTTCTGGTCCTCCGGAGACAAAGCTGTGGCCAGGACTTTCACACCGTGATAGTGGGCGAGCTGAATGGCCAGAAGTCCAAAGGGCTGCATGCATACATACAAAAACAGTGCATGATAATCTGAGATTTTGAATGCAAATAAAGAAGTAGAAGTGCTGTGTGGATTCTGATATGCTAAAGAATAACAACAAAATCTATTTTCAAAATATCAGAATGACAAATTTTTAACATATACACTACCAGTCAAAAGTTTTTGAACAGTAAGATTTTTAAAGTTTTTAAAGAAGTCTCTTCTGCTCAAAACAGCAAAAACAGTAAAACTGTTAAATATTTTTACAATTTAAAATAACTGTTTTCTACTTGAATATATTTAAAAATGTAATTTATTCCTGTGATTTCAAAGCTTAATTTTAGCATCATTACTGATCCTTCGGAAATCATCCTAATATTCTGATTTGCTACTCAAAAAAAAAAAAATATATATATATATATATATATTATTATGTTGAAAACAGCTAGGTAGAATTTTATCAGGTTTCTTTGATGAAAGAAATATCTGAAATAGAAATCTTTTGTAACATTATAAATGTCTTTATCATCACTTTTGATCAATTTAAAGCATACTTGCTAAATAAAATTATTAATTTCTATAATTTCTTTCCCCCCAAAAAACTGACTTCAAGCTTTTGAATGGTATAGTGTATAATGTTACAAAAGCTTTTTATTTCAGATAAATGCTTATATTTGGATCTTTTTATTCATTAAAGAATCCCCCAAAAATGAAAAAAAATATTTCTTGAACAGCAAATCAGAATATTAGAATGATTTCTGAAGGATCAAGTGACACTGAAGACTGGAGTAACGATGCTGAAAATTTAGCTTCGATCACAGTATTTACATTTTAAAGTATATATTTAAATAGAAAACAGTTATTTAAATAGTAATAATATTTTTATAACTTTGCTGTACTTTGGGTCAAATAAATACAGGCTTGGTGAGCAGAAGAAAAATAAATACTGTTCAAAGACTTTTGACTGGTAGTGTTTATTTCATAGTATTTCTGTAATATCACAATGTCACCTTATCTTAGCGACCCCAAATCTGAACAGTAGTGTATATATATGCTAATAGGAAGCATCAGGAATTGAGTGAAAAAAAGTGTTGCCCTTTTGACCTCTGCACAGATACCTACACCAGCCCCATCCAACACCAGAACAGTCTGACCCGCGGCCATCCGAGCCAGAGTATGGAGAGCTGTGTAAGCCCTGAGACCATCTTTAATTACTGCTGCTGCTTCAAACCAGTTCACTTTCTCGGGTTTCTGAACTGTTATTAAAACATAAGCATGTGGGAAATAAAAAAAGTAGTGTATCATTAAGGATATACAGTAGGTAGGACTATTGTTAATAGTGTAATGTGAGCAATACCTAAATTATATTCATCAGTAACCACGGTGGAACAAAGGCCCGACTGCTCAGCATCCACAGGGAGAATCCCTGAGAAGACATGCAAATGTTTATTTGATTATACACATATATAACAGACTCTGAGAAAAATGAGAGTCCAATACAGTTCTTACCAACAACCTCATCATCTGCCTGGAAAAAGGTCACTTTGGGTCCAACTGGAAAAGGATTTGCATCACATCAGATTTATTAGTCGAATTTTTTTGATTAGATGGTAAATGGTATAGGTCAAATGTATAAGAAGTAATGTAAACCTTGAAGAACAACCCCAGCGATCTCCCTTCCAACTGGGACATGTTCTTTCTCAAGCTTGAGGTCATCATACAGCTGAAAAACAGATGAAGATGAATGCAAATATTCTGTATTTTGTTAAATGCGACCCTGGGCCAAAAAAAACAGTCATAAGGGTACATTTTTTAAAACTGAGATTTATACATTACCGAAAAAGCTGAATAAAAAAGCTTTCCATTGATGTATGGTTTGCTAGGATAGGACAATATTTGATCAAATCTGGAATCTGAGGGTGCAAAAAAACTAAATATTGAGAAAATCATCTTTAAAGTTGTCCAAATTAAGTTCGTAGCAATGCATATTACTAATCAAACATTAACTTTGGATATATTCATGCTAGGAAATTTACCAAATATCTTCATGGAACATGATTTAATATCCTAATGATTTTTGGCATAAAAGAAAAATCGATCATTTTGACTCATACAATGTATTGTCGGCTATTGCTACAAATTTACCCGTGCTACTCGCGACTGGTTTTGTGGTCCAGGGTCACAAAAAATATCCATCATGTATTGTAAACATTAAACCTATGCTTTTAGATTTGCTATTATTCTCCAGTTGCTGTTTTGCAGGTCATTCACGCTCTTGTTTTTCACCTTAAAATCAACTGGACTCAATGCACAGCTTTTCACTTGAATTTTGACTTGATGGCTACCAAGGTTACTGGGTACATTCTGTGACAGAAAACAAAGAACATTAGGCAATTAGAAATAGCTTAAAGACTTCTTCAAGAGACTTTCTGTGTGCAACAGAAAATGTAAAGGCATGATCATGCACTCTTACTGTCTCCTGTAGGACAAACTTAACATCACCCTGGTCTCCTGGTTTGCAGTAAAGTCCCTTCATGGCAATTCTAGCTGTTCTGCAACCAGATGAGATGAATAAATGCTCATTGAAAGATTAACTAAAACAAAATATCTAAAATTTTAATACAATTATTGTAATAATATGCAAAACAGAATGATCTCTAAAGAAAATCCCCACTGTTATTGCATGTACAAGTTAAACAAAATCCCATTCATGCAGAATACGTTACTATTTCATAGCTGAGCTACTTGTTTTCCGTTGCAATATCCCCATTGCGTGATATTACAATGTCCTCCTATGTTATGCTATAAAACAATTTTTGCATGTAAGAGTATTATTGAACCTACCAATATTTAGTTGACTGCGGTAGTGTTTTGTTCATTTCCTGCACGTGACTCCTTCTGTGTGACGTAGGTGCAGTAGAAATATAAACACATAGAAAGGAAACTTGTCGAGAATAGATCTCAGCACAATCCAATGTGTAAGGGATTAGGTTAGATAACCACTTGCAAATATTTTAACTAAATAAATGTCCTCCGTAAATCTGAAATGTATAGACCGAATAAAATAATAATTCATTTTAAATCAATAAATAATGTAATAAATCAATGAAATGTAACATTTCATTCGTAATAGTAAATAAAAACAGAACAGTAACGTCCTGAGAAGTCAATG
The DNA here is from genome assembly GCF_049309525.1 of Garra rufa. NCBI lineage: Eukaryota > Metazoa > Chordata > Actinopteri > Cypriniformes > Cyprinidae > Garra > Garra rufa. The sequence goes on from NC_133366.1 coordinate 13,945,064, forward strand.
AGGCTTAGTTTTCTGAGCTAGCAATGAGTGACTAATAAACGAATCGTTTTTTTAAAACGAATCTGTTGAATCATGTCTAAGGGATAATGTGATATAACCGCTTGCATATTTTAACTAAAATGTTGTTAATTAATCGAAAGATAGAGACCGAAGTACTCTAAATAAAATATATGTAGTAACTTGTTTTAAAAATCAATAAATAATGTAACAAACCAATGAAAGAAGCCAGTGATGAGTCATGTGACGTATCAAATGTCATGTTGCCATAAGCTTTTATCGCGGTATACGGTATTATCACGATATTGCAAAATGATGCAAAAAGTGTCATATAACAGATTTAATAACTTCTTTTTATTAACAAAACAACTGAACATTTAAATACAATAAAGCAATATACAAAAATGACAAAAGTCAACAAATGTTTAAAACAATTTGTAATAAGTCTTCACAGTATTTTGAAGTGCTTGTTCATTATCGCGATATATCAGATTATGATCTAGTTTAATGACGCGTAGATTTCTAAGCAAGCAGTGCCTGATTCATTATCGAATCGTTCTCTTAAGATCTGTTGAATCAGTTTGCAAAACTGGTCTGGGCCGTGTTGCAAGCTCTGTACCTTTACCAATAGAGTTCAATGGAGCAAAAAAGTTAGCTAACAATGGTTGAAACGCACTGCTGTTCACAAATCTGAATTATTTTTCTGATTCGTAATTGAGTGTTTTCACGGCACGTCATCAATTGGCCATTTTGGTGGCACTGAATGTAAACAATGCCACTGAAATGAGCGAAACTTGCATATTTTGCTTATAACTGGTGCTGGAAATGTCAATTTTTGTCATGTTTTGGGCTGTACTAATAGGTCAGATGAGGAAAAAATTGGAAAAAACTACAGACTGCCAAAAGTTATAACAAATCACGGATAAGAGTGCAAGAGTGTGTTGAGGAGATTCTGAACCTGAATACCTACATAGTGAAATATTAGGATAATTTTTCAATTAATACTGCTTTTACATATCTTTACCACCTATTAACTTTACTTTGTCATAATATTGCGGCCTTTCCTTCTTACTAAGTTCTTCTCTTTATGATTTAGCAGCTTCCACACATTTATCCTGTAGTTCAGTCAGAATAAATGAGCAGATAGGTAAAATATTAGGCTAATATCTTAATTAATACTGCTTGTACGTATCTTTACCACCTAATAACAATCTAAATATTGTGCCCTTTCCCGCTAAGTTCTTATCTGTATAATTTAGCAACTTCCACACGGTTTTTCCATGGTTCAGACAGCATAAATAAGCAGAACAAGGTATTCAGTAGCACATTGACCATGCTGTCAAAGCTGTTGTTTACATCCGAGTATCGCCAATATGGCCACGCATCCGGGTAACTGACCAAACTGACGTAAGTAATTTAATTTAATAGCTGAACTGTAGAAATATTACAAATAAATAAAGTAAATACATTAAAAAAACATCAAAAACCAAAACACCACTGATTTTACTGGTGAATGATCGTGTTTGGGCCGCATTGCGCCCCCTGTCTGCAGTAAACACTCAGACGCGGATGCCTGAATGACGTTCGCACGTTTCATTTTCCCCCTTTTCACTTCACTACTAGCGAAGCTGCACGGAGGAAGCGAGGAGCCAGAAGGAGCAACGAAACAAGCCTGGAATTTATCTCGCACGTTAAAAAAAGGAAAGAGTCGTCCTCCGCCTGTCATTCTATGCTCCTTTAGTGTATTCCCTCACAGAGTGCTGGAGATATAATGGAAACTGAATGATGAGGTAAGAGTGTTTGTGTGGCTCGGGCCGATTGTCCTTTTTTTTTGACAGTGACTGCGGCCGCTGCGCGACCGTCTACAGCATTTCAGGGCGCGCTTCGTGCGAATTCACTAGCGTGCTCGCTCCCGCAAGGCAGCGGTCACCTCAACGGTCTTTTCAGCACGATAACTGTAAAAAATGTCTTTCTCCAGTCGTTTATTCCTGAAAGGAGGCCTCTGTAAGCTCTCCTTCCACGCAGAGATTGCAGCTAAAGCTCAGCTCTGATTTACTGGTTTAGTTAGCACTCTGGCTAACGGCTGCTGGTGTGTTATTACCAGTGACAGCAGGTCAAAAACGGAGGATTTGTGTGGTAGAACTCACGGATATAGCGAACCATTTGGACCTTGAAAGTGCTGAAGTAATGCGTGTTGCTTATAGGGTGTAGTAACAGTGAGTTAGCCAACTGTGTGATGGAGCGCAGATGAAGATACCCTGATGAAGGCATTTTACCAGCTTCACCAGCTCATCCCAACACATGGCTGCAGGTCTCATCTCTAACGTTACATATGCTAGATATGATATTATCATATAGCATATTACATATGCTAGTTACATAAGATATTTGTGACTCTTATATTTATTTTCTAGTGCAGTCAACACATATGTGTGCATGCCGACTGGCCTGGAGAAACTGAGGTTATTATCTTGTGATTATGTCTGAAGGAAGGTGATTAAAAGGCTCAGACCCTGTAGTGCAGTCTGGCTGTGGATTTGGGTTGCTTTGTCTTAAAGTCACTATCTCCTGTAGTGTGTAAACACTGTCAGATTGGAGGTTGGTTTACAAGATCTTATGAGCAATGCAGCTGGAGCCATTTGGCCTAGGTCAGCCTGGTTGTAAACCAAGTTTGGTCCCGGTTTAAAGAGGCACTCCTTGATCATAAAGGCTTGAGTGGAAAACCTGCAAGATCAGATCTTTTAGTTGCTAGAATATACCAACATATTCAAAGATCAAGGTGATTATTGAAGATGTGTTTCTGTGCATGACTGTTAAAATGCATAATAGTATTCAAATGCTAATCATAAGTTGGACATATTGTGATTTTATAAGTATAAACACATAAACTTGGCTGTTATGATCACATTAAGCCAATACTTTGGTTCTTAGAAATCTAAGAGAGAAAGCTGGAAAATATATGTATTATCATAAATGAATGTCAATTTATGTTTACCTATTTGGGTTTGCACTTTATTCTGACTGAACTACGGGAAAAATGTGTGGAAGCGGCTAAATCATAAAGAGAAGAACTTCGTAAGAAGGAAAGTTATTAGGTGGTAAAGATACGTACAAACAGTATTAATTGAAAAATTATCCTAATATTTCACTTGTCTGACTGGAAATGATAAGAACTTTTGTTCCTCAGACAGTTTTTTGCACTCTTCTCCTAAATTTGTTATAACTTTTGGCAGTCTATATAGTACTCCAAATGTTTATCTTGGTCGGACCGATTAATACAGGCCAAAACATGACAATAATTGACCATTTTCAGCAGCAATAATCAGCTAAATTTGCTTGTTTAGTTTGGTTCCGCCAATATTTGACCGATTGTTGACATGTTGTGAAAATACTCCAAAAGGTAAAACCAACAGTCAGTGAGAAGGACATTCACATGCTTATAGTTTATAATTTGTTCTTATTACATTTGTAACACTGGACCACAAAACCAGTCATAAGGGTGCATTTTCTGAAATGTTTATACATCATCTGAAAGCTGAATAAAGCTTTCCATTGATGTGTGGTTTGTTAGGATAGAACAATATTTGGCTGAGATATGTATTTGAAAATCTGTAATCTCAGTGTGCAAAAAATTCTAAATATTGAGAAAATCGGCTTTAAAGTTGTCCAAATGAAGTTGTTAGCAATGCATATTGCTAATCAAAAATTAAGTTTTGATATATTTATGGTAGAAAATTTACAAAATTCATGGAACATGATCTTTGCTTAATGTCCTAGTGATTTTTGGCATAGAAGAAAAATCAATAATTTTTACAGTGTATTACAAATATACCCGTGCTACTTATGACTATTTTTTATACAGTAATATTCCAATGGCTGTCGATCAATCAGAAAATGGCCTTTAATCTCAAAGTAATGTTCATGTAAACGTTGTGGTGCTTACCGCCTTGCTTAGATGAGGATAATGGAGCATTTGAAAGCCTCTGTTTTAAGTGCAGGCTCGAGAGGAGCTTATTGTTAGGCCGTTCAGTTCATGAGTCATTAGAGGCTGTTTTTTGCAACCTCAAGTTTATCTGGCCACTTTCTCTCCTCCATCCATAGATTCGCCATTCTCTATTCCCCATCCCCCACAGGTGTGGAGATTTAGTCTGGGGTGCGAGATAAAAGAGATCCGCAATCCACTGTGCGACTGTCTCAGCAGGATGGATGATAGGCCAGCTGTGTGTGTGTGTGTGTGGGGCAGGTCTTTTTTTGTTCACCGCTGATATGCGGGCTGCCCTTTTGCTGCTCACTTTGAAATTTGTCTCTCTTTGTACGATCGTTGGCTCAGAAGCAGCTTTTTGTCTAGATAATTAGGTTAACAGGAAGAGAGAGGGACCCTCAGTCTCTCACCCCAGTGGTCTGCTCCAGTAGGCCTGAGTAATTTCAGTCATTCCTGTCTGCTTTTTGCTAAACAAATTGCGAATGGTGGTCTTTAAGTGTATTTGCTTTGCTGCTGGAGTATGAAGCTTGAGCTCATAGTTCTACGTGCATGTAGAGAAGGGTTGATGGTTTTTTAAATGCATATTAAAGGGATAATTCACCCAAAAATGAAAAATCTGTCATTAATTACTTACCCTCATGTCGTTCCAAACCTGTAAGACCTTTGTTCATTTTCGGAGCACAAATTAAGATTTTTTTGATGAAATTTCTGACCCTGTATAGACCGCAACGCAACTGACACGTTCAAGGCCCCGAAGGACAAAAATAGTCCATGTGACATCAGTGGTTCAACCGTTGACGAAGAGCGTATAAAATTTGTGTATGAATTCCTTTGTTCCTCACAAAGTTCTCCGGCAAGGTTCATACGCCTGTATGGAACTGTAATAGGCAACATGGCTACTATGATGAGAAAAAACAAAGATTTTTTAGAGTCACATCTTGTGACATCACGTCCTGTTTTTGGTTCGTTAGGATGTCTTTGCTTCATGATGCATTTGTATTTCATTTAAACTACACCAGAATTTGTTTGGATTGTTTGTGTGGATCGAGACACCTCACCCCGCTTGTTTAGTGCAAGCAGTGTTCACACTTACCATGCGCATTTACACCTTTATGCTGCTTTATATGTTGAAGAGAGGGTCATATGGTATTTTAAAGTGTCCTAATGTCATGTTGGAGTCCCCCTGCAATAGGTTTAATTGCATCAAAGGCAGCAAACAGTGTAATCTCAGAATCTCAAAGCATTTCTGAGCTTAAAGGATTGGTTCACTTTCAGAACAAAACTGTACAGATAATGTACTCACCCCCTTGTCATCCAAGATGTTCATGTCTTTCTTTCTTCAGTTATAAGGAAATTGTTTTTTGAGGAAAACATTTCAGGATTTCTCTCCATATAATTGACTTCTATGGTGCCCCCGAGTTTGAACTTCCAAAATGCAGCTTCAAATGGCTCTAAACAATTACAGTCGAGGAAAGAAGGGTTTTATCTAGCAAAACGATCGGTTATTTTCAAAAAAAATTATAATTTGTATACTTTTTTTAACCCCAAATGCTTGTCTTGTCTAGCTCTGTGTGTACTCTGTGTAGAGATTAAAAAGTATATAAATTGTAAATGTTTTTGGAAAATAACCAATTGTTTCGCTAGATAAGACCCTTTAAAGCTGCATTTAAACTGCATCTAGGAAGTTCAAACTCGGGGACACCATAGAAGTCTACTATATGGAAAGAAATCCTGAAATGTTTTCCTCAAAAAAACATAATTTCTTTACAACTGAAGAAAGAAAGACATGAACATCTTGGATGACAAGGGGGTGAGTACTTTAAGTATAAAGTACTTTATACTTTATCATTTTGTTCTAAAAGTGAACTAATCCTTTAAGGTCAGTGAACCCCTCCCATATGCCTACTCTGCTCTGATTGGTCAGTTGGTCAAGTCTGTTGTGATTGGTCTCCACTGAGGGCGGAAATATGCTAATACAGGACAGTCCGTCAGTGGTTGTGGGCGGAGCCTGAGCAGTATGATCATAAATTAGTTTTTAGGGATTAAGAAAAAGTAGTGAATGAATTCTTAGTATTGTATGGTGATTGCATCAATGCACTGCTAAGACAGATTTATAAGCAAACACCATGTAAAACTAAAGTTTGCATCCGATGTCCCCTTTAAAACCCCTTTTCTAAAAAAAGTAAGCGTATTAATTACAGAAAATTGATTACCCAAGAATCTTTAGTCTGGCTATGCAGTGTCTGTGGCCTTTTGCTTGGAGCAGTGACTGTAACCTTGTCATAACATTAGACAAAAGTACAACATTACAGGCCCTTTTCCGGAAGCTGTTGTATTTAGTCTCATGCTCTTTATCGCCTATTCCAGGCTCAGGTTCTGCTCAGACGACAGCAGTAAAATCCATTGAAGACGTTCTATCCGCTCTCACTGTTACAGCCGAGCTGTTCTGCCTACCTCAGCTGCAAAGAAAGCACTTCTGCTTCCGTCTGTATGGCTTTTCCTAAAAGCTTCAAGATGGAACTGAACAAATGAGCCGATATCAGATTTTGGATTCAGTTTTTGTTTTTTAGTTCAAGCAAACAGGTTGTGATACAGAATCTTTCACTAGCCTAGCTTCAGCGTGTTTTGAAAGATCGCTGAGGATGATTTGCTATCAGTGATGATGAAAGCTCAGGGTTGCGTTTTAAGCTAGATTCCTCTGCATGTGTCTGGACTGCATTAAATATGGGTGGAGTGCAGAATGTCTGGTGAATGGAACAGTTGGGGGTGTCAGTGGAACCATAAGCCTCTCTGAACACATTTGAACACCATACGACTGTAGCAAAATTGACTCCCACATTTGTTTCGGTCTTGCCCTTCGATGGAAGCCAGCGGCTTTGCAGCAGTTTGTGTTTGCTCTTCTTAAATTGCTGTTCTTTCTAGTACCGTATCAGGTATTGATGTTAACGGGGTTGAGATTGTATTCATCCAGCGACCGCTCAGGCTCAAATGACTGCTTGTGCAGTGAAAGTGACCTGTGGGGAGAAGTTCAAATACGCTGTTTACTCTATGCTTATGTTCTGCAGTCAAAGCCAAACGTGGTCCAGGAAAGACTGTTGTGCTTTTGTGAGAATGCAAACGTGTGTGGGTGCGTTTGGCCGAGTTGTTCACGTAGAACCTCGAGCCTTTTTGAAAGGAATGCAGACAGGAGTGTGAGTGTGATGCTAACGCTGTTAATATATCGCACTCTCTTTGGCCCTGGGCTCTCGCGTCACCTGACTAATGCTTCCACAGCTGGATGTGTTTGAATGTGCGTCTGTGTTGGTACATGTTTTTTCACAGTGTCTGCATGGGGTGAAGTTCAGTGAGCAAGGGAGACTAATCTAGCTTCTAATTCTGATATTGATTGATGAAGGATTGAAAAATGAATCGCCAGATCAACACACTCACAGATAATTTATCATAATATGTTTATTTTAGTAATATATAAAGGGCTTGTTCTTGACCTTGACTCTGGTATGATCCTTGCTGTCTATGAAGGGTCAGAAAGCTCTCGGATTTCATCAAAAATATCTTCATTTGTGTTCTGAAGATGAACAAAGGTTTTGCTGGTTTGGAACAAAAAGAGGATGAGTAATTAATGACAGAATTTTCATTTTTCGGTGAGATATTGTTTCGACATAGAAGAAAAGTTTGTTAGATTAGTCTGTTACAGAATTTCTGTTTAAACGTTTAAAAATTAGTTGTGGTGCACATCCCTAATCTAGATATTATATAGATAGATAAATAAACAGCTATATTTCCAATGAAATTTTCTTAGTGTTGAGTATTATGGGCATTTTTACCTTTATAAAGCCATTTTTTTCTAACCTAAGTAAACACATGCGTCATCTTGTGTGTCCAATTCTTAAATTTAATTAAAAAATTCAACTAGTAAAACACTGTAACATTGTTACCAGTCAAATGAAATCAGTGTCAACTAAATTTGTGTTGAAATTCTGCATCTGAAGTGGCATTTAGATGCATTCACACAGTCTGTTTAAGGCAAGACATGAATGCATTTAACCTGCAGTTACAAATGTATACATAATGTTTTGTGGAAAAAACCTTGAATACTTTAATGTGAAATTATTTTGGGGGGGGGGATTTAAAATGTACTTTAAATATAAACCTCGCGGCAGGTGAGTTATTGAGTCATCCATTTAACCATTTCTTTCAAACAGCTGATTGATTCAGTCGCGAAACACCGCTGTGTGTTTCTCAGAGACATAAAACAGTTCTGCTGTGACTTTGTTTGAAACTATTTTTGTTGTTGAAATACAGCAAAAACAAGGTTTTTTTTCCAGGATTCTCTGATGAATAGAAAGACCAAAAGCTTTTGTGACTGGAGTAAAGATGCAAAAAATTAAGCTTTGAAATCACAGAAATAAATTACATTTTAAAATGTATTCAAAAAGTAAACTGTTATTTTAAATAGTAAAAATACTTCAAAATATTACTTTTTTGATGTACTTTGGATCAAATAAATAAATAAATCTTACTGTTCAAAAACTTTTGACTGGTAGTGTACGCGCAGACTCTGAGCATTTTTTGCGATGTACTCGATAATGTCAAATCATATATCGTTTTAACAACAATTACACATTTATTTGATATTTTTACTATTTAAAATAGACAATATATATTGCTAACCTCTAACTTACACTTTTAGTCTATTGGGCGATAAAATAAAACAAAATCTCGTAGACTTACATTAGGGGGCTGAGCTATCGAAAAATATTTTCAGAATATTGATTCACTAAAAAAAAAAAAACTTTACCAAAACACCAAAACTGAAATTTGCATTTTTATTTAGCCAAAAAAGAATTAAATTTGGGTTAGGTAATTTAACTTGCTGCTATTCAAGATATTGAGTTCCCAGGTGATAAATTAAACCGGTCGCAGTTCCTTCAGCAATGACCTGCCTCAAAATTGAAACATTTCAGCTCCAGCATGATTTTTTTAGCGTGTCCACAGTGCTTCATGTTTCCAAAAGAAATGCTGATTCAGACAAAACGTGACATTGGAGAAGCGACAGTGGCCTTCCAAAACTATTTCAGCTGAAAAAATAATAATTTTATACTACAATATTGTTTTATTGTATTCTCTCCTGTTAACACCAATAATGGAAGATAGCAGAACTGTAATTAATCAATGAATATTCACCTAGTGACAGCGTTCCTGTTGTGTGACATCATCTTTGTTTGCCCCATGTCTTGATTCAGTGGGTCGGATTTGGATCTGGATCAATGAGGCAGGTTGGTCATGAATAAGAGTAAAGCTCAGGTCGCCTAAGACATGCAGATCTCCTCAAAAGCGTTTGTTTGTGTTTCTAGTGTGTTCTGCAGAACATTTCCCTTTCCTGCTCTTTCATTCAGAATGGCAGTGTTTGAGAGCATTGTCCCGAGGAAAAGCTTCATTAGAATCAGAAAAAGGGTGACAGGAAAAAGTAGGTCAGATGCTCAAAGACACACACACACACACACACACACACACACACACACATACGGTCATTAGAAGGGCCGTGACAAGGGCTGGTTCTACTGTGTGACAGTGTCACTAGCATTGCAGTGTTTGACACGTTGCGTTCTGCCAGTGAGAGAGAGTGTGTGAGTCACCAGTGTCCTGTTTAATCAGGGGAACTGGATGTTTTCAGTATTGAGTCAAGCTCTCTGTGAAGGGCTTAGTCCTCCATCTTGAGAAATACCCCACTGCTACAGATTAGACCACAGACAGTACAAACACACCCTGGAGCCAGTGCTATTCAGACATAATGTATTTGCGCAAATGGTATGTTCATAGTAAAACAAGAAAAATTGCATGGTGTAGAAATTGCTCATCAAATTGCGTAAAACCTTGCTTAAAATCATGCAAATGAATGCTTTGTGTTGTAGTCTGTTTTAGTGCAAACTCTAAAAGTTCCGTTTAACATTAAACTGCTTCATAGTCAAATGTATGAAGCCAAAATAAAGCATGTTTTTGCATCAGCATTCTTTTGAGTCTGCAGGCGGGGCGATCTAGTGGTTAAAGTGATGCAACATGAGAGTGAAATATCATGATTTCCTCACACATGCAGTTTCTGTACTGCTCTCTTCCAGCACTTCAGAAGAACAGACATTAAACCAAATGTGACCTGAACCACAAAACCAGTCATAAGGGTCAATTTTCTGAAATTGAAATTTATACATTATCTGAAAGCTGAATAAATAAGCTTCCTATTGATGTATGGTTTGTTAGGATAGGACAATATTTGAATCTGAGGGTGCAAAAAAATAAAATATTGAGAAAATCGCCTTTAAAGTTGTCCAAATGAAGTTCTTAGCAATGCATGTTACTAATCAAAAAATTAGTTTTGATATATTTTATATTTATGGTAGAAAATTTACAAAATATCTTTGTGGAACATGATCTTAATAACCTAATGAATTTTAGCATAATAGAGTGCTACCACAAATATCATCTCACAACTTTAGTATTATATTTTAATTTATTCTCTTAAATTATGATTTCAATTATCTGATGCAATATGTCTCAAGTTTCCCAGAATGTGTCAGCAAAGTTTCAATTCAAAATACCCCGCAGATAATTTATTATATCATTTTGAAAATGCTTCTTTTGAGTTCAATCAGAAACGCGTTGTTTTCGTGCATGGCTCTTAAAATGCAAATGAGCTGCTGTTCCCCGCCCCCTTTTCCAGCTTTTAACTCAGATATTCTGCCAAAAAACATCTGTTTGGTGTTCATCTGTTTCATGCTGAAATCATGCGTTTTAAGGGTCCCATATTGTACACATTTCTGGAGGTTTATTTTAGTTGTTTATGTCCTTAAGAATATATATTTGCGGTATAAGTGCCAAAATCCCAATATATTTTTACAGCTCCTTTTTTAGGAGCTCTGTCAAAAACAGGTCGATTTTGGCCCATCTAATTAATATTCATGAGCCTCTCTTCTGATTGGCCTGTTGTTTTCTGAGTGATGCACAGCCAGGCCAACCACAGGTAACTATGGTCGTATGCTTTAGCCGAGCCCAGAGCCATAGAGAGAGCCTAGGCTGCTGATACTCAACAGGATATTTCAGAATGATCATTAATGTTTTTTCTTTTTCAAACACCGAATGCAGTAAGATACATAACTGTTGCTTTAGTAAAGCCCCTTTCACAATGCGCGCTGATTCTGGAAAATTACGGGAACGAGCGCTGTGTGAACAAAAGCCAGAACCATAAAGGCAGTGTTGTAGTGATGATGCACGTTATCATGCGACTCTTCACGACGAAAAAATACGTGCAAAGTGGAATGAAGCGGCGATCGGGCAGAGCCAGCTCCTCATGTTCAGCACTGAAGCACAGTTTGTTCAGGTTAGTTTCAGTTTAGTGAAACGTACGCGTCACATTACATCTCACATCCAAACATCACGTCTTTACGGGTTGTGTGTAAAGCACGCACAGATTCCGGAAAACAACTGTGAATGAACCAAATCAAACAACTCCGGAACAAATCATGGGACACATTATCCGTGTATTTACCGGAATCGCTGTGTGAAAGAGGCTGAAGTTGACGTGCCTCTGGTCTCTTATATTCACGTTGTTCTGAAGCCTGTGCAATGATGTAGTTTCGACATCTATCGACTGAACAGGGTTTTCTCGACTTGTTTTCGTGTTGTTGTTGCTTAGCAATGTTATGGACACGATATTGTCTGGGTTTGACAAAAGGAGGGTGGGACGTGATTGGTGCTCGGGGGGGTGACTGAAGGCGGTGACTGAGTAGATCGGACGTCACATTGTTACGGAAGTCATAGCGGCTCGTGAAAATGAACAGCTACTTTAAGCAGGCTGTGTGCAGTTTACTGTGGATTGACTGTTTTGAAACTCATATGGTAGTTACATAGCCCCTAGACCTCAGTTATCATGAAAAAAGCCAGGAAATTTCGATTTTGACAATATGGGACCTTTAAACCATACTAGTTTAAACTTGCAGTATAGGGTTTTCAGAGTGCACACTTCCGAAGCACACACACAGAAAGCAGCTGTCACACAGCATGTGAGTACTAAACTAAGTTCTCTTCCATGTCTTCTTGCGTTTAAACTGCTAAAAACACACAGGAGTTATAAAAACAGTTGGTTATGTCTGTGAAGGTAAACAGCTGGGAAAGAAATTACATGTCTATATTAGATCTGTGTGGCAGCAGCGTAATATACAGTAAATAAATCAATAAATCCACTGCTCTCTTGTCTCTTCTGAGGCTGGGACTCTAAATAGTGTTCAGTTCTCGTCTGTGCAGCCAATGACAGAACAGTTAGCATGCTTTCCTTGAACTTTCACCATGGCATTAGAACTGGTACACCATTGATGTTTTCGAAAACAAAATGGGGGCCCATTGGTGGAAACATACAGATTAAGGGCGGTAATATTATAATAAAAAAATTCTGGAATCTGACGCACTCGTTTTTTCACATGCTTGCAGAATAAGGCTTACCAAAACAAAGTTACTGGGTTGTCCTTTTTCACTTTTTATGGGTTGGTAGATGCACTGGGGACTTTGTAGTGACTTAAATGCCCTAGTATTGTAAATCATAAACTGAAGTATTTATTGTGCTTCAAACAGTATTACTACAACAAATTTTCCCAGTGCCTCGATTAGCAAGTTTATTTGTGTTTAATTTGTAAAAACCTTTCAGTTTGTGTTGTGATTGGTCCCAGCAGAGACAGAGCAATGAATTCCATTATGCAGGAACGGAAAGGAAGAAAAGAGTGGGGGAGAGACAGAGAAAGAGAGAAAGAACAGTCTGGCACTGATTAAAATACTTTGGCCAAGGTGCCCCTGGGTGTCTCTGCTGGAGAGAGAGAGAGTGTGTGTGTGTGTGTGTGTGTGTGTGTGTGTGTGTGTGTGTGTGTGTGTTTGTGTGTTTCTGTGTGAATTCTCGCAGTGCGTTTACACAGCTGGGAGATAACTACTCCCATACTGAGGCCTTTAGATAGTTACTTTGTCAGTGTTTTGTGTCCAAGTGTGTTACTGAGGTAACTTTCAGGCTTACTGTAAATGAAAACTACAGAAACTCAGAATCTGCTAAATGTAAATTATTATCAAGATGCATGTTATTTTTTTATGCAGTACTGACCTGAATAAGATATTTCACATAAAAGACGTTTACATATAGTCCACAAGATAAAATAATAGTTGAATTTATAAAAATTACCCTGTTCAAAAGTTTACATACACTTGATTCTACACTTGATTTTGTCTTCTGGGAAACATGTAAGTAGCTTCTGAAGGGCAGTACTAATTCTCCTCAGTGTGAAAGGATGGATCTCAAAATCATACAGTCATTGTTGGAAAGGGTTCAAATACACAAAATGCTGAAAAACCTAAGAATTTATGGGACAGCAGGACTGTTCAGGACAAACAAGGGATTCATGAAAAACTATCACTGAACAAAAAACGCAGCTGTAGATCATTCAGGTAACAACAAAGTATTAAGAATCAAACGTATGTAAACTTTCAAACACGGTTACTTTCTCTTGTTGACTATATGTAAACGTCTTTTATGTGAAATATCTTATTCGGGTCAGTACTACATATAAAAAATAACATGCATTTTGTATGATTCCTCTTAGTTTGGTAAAATAATTCACATTTTGCAGATTCTGTTTATCTATATTTTTCCCACCTTCTTAGAGAGTTGGAGAAAGCAGTCAGGTTAATGAGCAGCAATAGGGACCTCTCAGTTTAAGACCGTCCTAAACACAAAATGAATACTTAGAGAGATAGTTCGCCCAAAAATGAAAATTCTGTCATTATTTACTAACCCTCATGTCGTTCCAAACCTGTAAGATTTTCGTTCTTCTCCGGGAACACAAATTAAGATATTTTTGGTCGCGGTCTAGAGCCCTGCCTTAGCAACATCATCCTTTCTCTGATGACTTGTGTAACGGCAGCGCTGGGAAATAATCCCTCTCCATCAACCTGTCACTCACATGAGATTGCAGCAATTAGCCAATCACAAGGATCCGATCAATTCCCAACTGATAAAAACAAGTCCTGCCCTATATATTTTTTTCATTCAAGAAGCCATTTTGTTCAGATGTATGTCACAATAGAGAAGAGAATGTGATCACAGTTTGTGTGCAATGCCAACTTTAAAGCATTGCTGTGCAAATGAGAAAAAAGTCTAGTTAAGTTATCAGTAGGTGAATGACTAGTCAAACATCCTTACCTGTCCTTATTCAAGTCAGTTTTGTGTGTGTGTGTGTGTGTGTGTGTGTTTCAGTAAGTAAGTGGGAGTTTATTTGTGGGGACCTCTGTTTTGTCCTTCCTCTCACAGGTCAGAAACTCCCTGTCGAGAGTGATTTTGTGTTTCAGGACGATGAACAAGTCATTTAAGTTGTTTCTCAGAGGTTTAATGAGTAAGAATGAGAGCTCAAGGTCTCTTTGTGTTGTTTTGCAGGAGTTTGTGGCTGGACGGCAGCTGACGGACTGAACCATGGCTCAGTTTCCCACGCCCTTCGGAGGTGAGTTGATGCTTTCACTGACTGACTGACATGTGTGTGTTTGTGTGATGGAAGCTGGGTAGATGTGTATAGACTGTGTGTGTTGAGAGAGAGAGAGAGAGGCAGAGAGAATGAATTCAAGTGAGTCAGTGAATGTCTAAAAGAGTCAATGAATAGAAGAGAAACGCCCTCACAGGACTGCTGTCACTTTTGTCTTCAGGCGTTCGCAAGCTTTTCTTGTGTCCTTCTTCCAGTTTCCCTTACAGTTTAATGTTGAATATTAATATCCATTGAGATCTAAAAGTGATATAATATTTGTATTTCAGTATTATCTAGAGCTGCAACAACTTATTGAAAATAATCCACAATGAGGATAATACAGTTTAAGTGTAATATAATTACCATGTTCACATGAGCAAATTCAAAGTGAAGTCAACGTGAAGTTAAAAGTTTACATACACCTTGCAGTATCTACAAAATGTACATTTTTACCAAAGTAAGATCAAAGTAAGATTTATTTAGTACTGACCCAAATAAGATGTTTCACATAAAATATGTAAGGAATAATTGACGACGGGCCGTAGAATTCTTAGAAAATAATGCACACCCGAGGTGGTGATGCGGTCACGACGCGAAGCGGAGTGGCCGTTACACCTCGGGTGTGCATTATTTTCGTAGAATTCTACGGCCCGAAGTCAATTATTCCGCTTATACTACAGTTACCACACCTCAAGACATCGATCAAGTGATATATTTCAAGACATTCGTCCGGTTTTTATCCTTAAAACGCTATTGTGAGTAGGATTAATTTCTTACGCAGCTCATTCACCACTTCGTTGCTAGTTCCAAAACGTCATTTTAGAACTAGTAACGACGCTTGGGCTGTTAATAGCAAAATAATGCCGTTAATAATGAAGTTTAGACAGACCGAAAGACAAGCAGACAGACGGAAAGACTCGAGTGAGGGAGAGAAACTAAGTGTATGACTTTACCTCTCTCACGTCTGTCTCTCAAGGGTGACTGGCAGCATTGTCTCTACTAACAGTTAAACTTTAAGTTCATTTTCTTCAAGACCACGCCGTTGTTTCCTCGCGTTTGGGAGCTGTCATGTCGTTGTTAAGTTGTTATCGTCAGAGCAGCGCTAACAACATTAGCGCGAATGCTAACGCGAGTGCAAACTGTAACGTTATGTGTGTGCGTCTGTGAGGTGAGTGAGAGAGGGCGAGAGAAAAAGAGTTTGTGCTTTCCTTACATGATAAAACGTAATATAATGTGGAAAAAAACATGGAAATAATCTGTCGTTATTATCCTGATGTTTACTGTATTTATTAGCTTGGCCAGTGTTATTGTGGGTTTTAGTTATTTTGCTGTTTTGGGCTGTAAGGACCTTTGAAATAACTGAAATGTGTGGCGAAGTGATATAGACATGCACTGCGGTCTAAAGCTGCCTGGAACTACGTTCGCCGTGCGTATCCCTGAATATAATGCACACCTCTAGAACGTTCATCAGCCAATCAGATTCAAGCATTCAACGGCCCTGTAGTATAAGTTTACATATATTCCACAAGAGAAAATAATGAATTATATATTATATATAATTGAATTTATAAAAATGACCCGGTTCAAAAGTTTACATACACTTGATTCTTTTTTTTTCTTTTTTCTTTTTTTTTGAGTAATGGTTGTTCACGAGTCCCTTGTTTGTCCTGAAAAGTTGTTTTTCTGAAAAATCCTTTCAAGTTCCACAAATTATTAGGTTTTTCAGCATTTTTGTGTATTTGAACCCTTTCCAAAAATGACTGGATTTCGAGATCCATCTTTTCACACTGAAGACAACTGAGGGACTTATACGCAACTATTACAGAAGGTTCAAACACTCACTGATGCTTTAGAAAGAAAAAAACTATGCATTAAGAGCTGGGGGTAGGGCCGAGCCATTAATCGAAGGCGATTGTCGTGCGCATTTTGTCAATAAAGCCGGTTCTTTGATTAGCCGTAAATCTCCAGCACCTGTTTTGAGATGAAGCAGCATGTAGTACACAGAGCCGTGGTTCACTTAGAAGCTACGCGTAATCGTGTTCATAATCAAAATCGATTTAATCGAACGATTATAAAATCGAAAAGAAATCGTTTGCGATAATGGCAGCTGTTTGCGTAGCTTCTCAGTGAACTACGGCGCTGAGTAAAAAATGGTGCTACATCTCAAAGCATGTGAAAATACCACATTTAATAATATTTTTACTTCAAACTTACTTCATAACGTCAGCCAAGTGTTTAAAATGAATCCGTCTGTGAAATGATGTGGCTTCTTATAAATAATAGCGCACAGAACATAGTTGCTAATATTCTAAGCAGTTATTAACGCATTGCATTATAAGTGTATATTATTCTAATGAAAATTACAATAATACGAACTTCAGTAAACCATATATTGTCATAGTAGTGTGTTTATTAGTCATGTTGAATGAATGAAAGCAGTTAAATCTTCCGTTTATTTAGCTGCTGCTATAGGTATTCTCTAGGTTTCTCCTTCAGGTGTTTTTGGCGTTTCAGAGAGAGAGCAACCTCTGGCCTTCGGATGAAGATTTACTGCTGATCACAGATCACCGTGCTTCACTAAAAGATACGCATGACAATAGGAGCTTCCGATTAATCTTGATTACGATTTCATTTCGATTTATTGAGCAGCCCTAGCTGGGGGTGTAAACTTTTGAACAATGAAAATGTGTACATTTTTGCTTATTTTATCTAAATATATGTATTTTTTTCATTTAGTACTGCCCTTCAGAAGATGCTTAAGTGTTTCCTAGAAGAAAAAAATAAATTAAATTTACCTTGATCTTCAAATTCAAAAAGTTTTCACCTTCTGTAATTCAATCAATGCAATATCGATTATTACAGATCAAGTAGATTGATAACCGATATTTTAAACCAATATATATGTCTGGTATAAAAATGAAAATTAATGTCAAATTTAAGAATAACAAGGGCTCTGACAAAAAGTTTTTTTTTTATGCGTTTAAGTTATTTATTTTATTTTGAAATTGATTTTGAACTGATATCGATAACCATAAAATGTTTAATATCGGCGCTGATAATCGGTCAACCCCTATTAAATACATTTTTGTTTATTATTTGTATGTAGATAAATTCACTATATGTTAGGGATGCACCGAAATGAAAATTTTTGGCCGAAACCGAAAAAGAGGAAACCAAAACCGAAACACCGAAAAAATTATGCCAATTATTAGTACCATTGCATTTATGACTATGACTGTGTATTAATCTTACTGAAATCAAGGCATTGCAATTGCATAAATTAATATTAAAGTTTCAAAGAATAAATCAATTATATTAATGTAAACAATTATTATCAATCAAGTATTATATTACTTTCATAACATATACATATATTTTACTGCCTTTGTTTAAATTGTTTAAATTTTTATAACATTATATTGTGGATCCATCAGTTCATATTTACAACTCGTACGTGTTTACGTGTTTCTCTTCCAGCAGGAGGCGCTATCAGAATGGTACACAAAGCAGCGCAGCAAATGACTTTGATACGTGCAGCGCTCATATTTATTCAATGGATAGCCTTTTGAAGTGTCATCGCAATTCTTGTCTTTCAGTCCCTACATTTAAGAGCACCTGAAATCATAATTAAGACTTTCTTAACCCCTAATAACACTGCAGTCATCAATGAAAATTAAGAGCTTTAAGACTTTCAAAAACAAACCTTACACAAAATTTGTTTCTTTTTATTTTTTTTCCCACCATGTTCAGGGCACAAGAAAAATATTAGGGGACTAAATTAATATCAGCATATGAAGTATAATCATCTCTCATTCATTGTCTCTGAGAGAATGCACGTCAGATGCTGAAAGCACTGTCAGTTTTTACTTTCACTTTAACATATTGCGCAGTTTTCACGTTGCTTGTGTGATATCCATTGGCTCACCTCCACGGTTTAAAACATAAATTGAAAATACATACGGTATCTTTAAAATATTGCGACGTAACACCAACCTAAAGCCATTGTTTTTCTCTCACTGAAAGCTACATCTGTCTCGATCTCTGCTCTCATCACTGGCTGGACGCACCACTGCAGACACACCCCCTCTTGAAATTTCGGCATTACATGTTTTGCAAATCGCTATCCATTGGTCTTTCTCAGATATACCGAAATACGTCCACACCGCAGACGTGTTGCTTCAGACAAGCACGTGCAGGCTGCAGTTTCTGTTTGCATCAACACACTGTTTCGGCCGTGTTGTTTCGGTGATAAAAATCTTTCCGCCGAAAACCGAAAATGCACTTTTGGGCCATTTTCGGCCGAAAATTTTCGGTGGCCGAATATTCGGTGCATCCCTACTATATGTTTTTCATAGCCTTTAATTGCACATTGGGCAGGCTGTAGAATAATATTTTTTTATAAATAATCGAAATAAATTAAATATTTTTTAAATGAAAATTACTATTTTTGAACAGATATAAAGTTTGGAATTTTATTTATCTGATTTATCCGATTGTTGAAGAAATATTTGACAGATTAATCCATTAAAGGTCCCATATTGCACACATTTCTGGAGGTTTATTTTAGTTGTTGATGTCCTTAAGAATATATATTTGCGGTTTGAGTGCCCAAATCCATCTCAATATATTTTTACAGCTCCTTTTTTAGGAGCTCTGTCAAAAACAGGTGGATTTTGGCCCGTCTAATTAATATTCATGAGCCTCTCTTCTGATTGGCCTGTTGTTTTCTGAGTGACGCACAGCCAGGCCAATCACAGGTAACTACGGTCATGTATGCTGTAGCCTAGCCTGCTGTGGCTTTGTGATACTCAACAGGATATTTCAGAATGATCATTAATGTTTTTTTCTTTTTCAAACACCGAATGCAGTAAGCTACATAACTGTTGCTTTAGTAAAGCCCCTTTCACAATGCGCGCTGATTCTGGAAAATTACGGGAACGAGCGCTGTGTGAACAAAAGCCAGAACCAAATGCCATAAAGGCAGTGTTGTAGTGATGATGGTCGTTACCGAGCGACTCTTCACGACGAAAAAATACGTGCAAAGTGGAATGAAGCAGCGACCAAGGAGCTCCTCACTATCAGCGCTGAAGCACAGATTGTTCAGGTTAGTTTCAGTTTAGTGAAACGTACACGTCGCATTACATCTCACATCCAAACGTCACCTGTCTTTACGGGTTGTGTGTAAAGCACACACAGATTCCGGAAAATAACTGTGAATGAACCAAATTAAACAATTCCGGAACAAATCATGGGACACATCATCTGTGTATTTTCCAGAATGGCTGTGTGAAAGAGGCTGAAGTTGACGTGCCACTGGTCTCTTATATTAACGTTGTTCGGAAGCCTGTGCAATGATGTAGTTTCGACATCTATCGACTGAACAGGGTTTTCTCGACTTGTTTTCGTGTTGTTGTTGCTTAGCAATGGAATGGACACGATGTTGTCGGAGGTTTGACAAAAGGAGGGTGGGACGGTGGTTGGTGCTCGAGGAGGTGACTGAAGGCCGTGACTGAGTAGATCGAATGTCACATTTTTACGGAAGTCACAGCGGTTTGTGAAAAGGAAGAGCTACTTTATGCAGGCTGTGTGCAGTTTACTGTGGATTGACTGTTTTGAAACTTATATGGTAGTTACATAGCCCCTAGACCTCAGTTATCATGAAAAAAGCCAGGAAATTTCGATTTTGACAATATGGGTTCTTTAATGTATGTAATTTACATAATAAAATTTCAAAATATCATGTTTGTCAAAATCTTCAAACTCCAGGTTTATATTAGTTTTTTATTCCTATATTTTTATTGTGGTCTCACACTTTTAGCTCCCTCTGTATAAAACTATGTTGCGTATTTCTCAGTGATGTTTTTTACACACTCAAACTGCATTAATAGTTGATTTATGCATTTTTAGTTGATTTATTAAAATGTTAGCAGATTAAACACATGTAAAAGTATGCTGCTGCTGTTTGTCTGATATCTTCCCTCATTCTCTGTAGGGGGGTCGGATACATGGGTAATATCTGTGGACGAGAGAGCCAAACATGACCAGCAGTTCCACAGTTTGACCCCCACACCTGCTGGCTTCATCACAGGTAATCACCACTGGTTTTCTCGCTGTGAGAAAAGTACAGAACGCTCGTTAGTTCTAATGTTTGCCAAAACACTTTAGAGTTTGATGCTGTCTGAAATGCGAGAACAAATCTGTGAGTTCTGTGCAATTGAAAATGACCACCAGCAGTGCAGTCAGTCAGACATTTCTATGCTATTATTTCTCTGTAGGATACACAGACACACAGAGATGGAGCAAATGAAGCGAAAACTGAAAAACAAAAGCAACTGCCTCTTTCCCACCATCCTGTTTTTTTTTTTAAACACATCCCCCATGCTAATAAAAATGACATGGATATTCTTCACGGCTGTTTATTAAAACCATACCACTTCCTGTTTTCCGCCTGTAAATGGGTGGATATTTACTTCCATGGTCAGACTCGCAAATGTCTTAAAGGGATAATGAAATTTTGAAGTTTATCTGCTTACCCCCAGGCCATACAAGATGTAGGTGACTTTGTTTCTTCAGTAGAACACAAACAAAGACTTTTAACTCAAAACGCTGCAGTCTGTCAGTCATATAATGGTAGTCAATGGGACCCACGGCTTTGAGAGTGGATAAAAAAAATAATATAAATACTGTTCAGTTTCTTGCACAGACTGATTGTTTCATGTGTTAAGACCTCAATGTATCGTCACGAGCCGCAGGGTTTAATTTGGTTTTGTCTGTGTATGTTTTTTTGACTCTCAAAGCCGTGGAGCCCTCGACTGCCATTATATGACTGACAGACTGCAACAGTTTGAGTTGAAAATCTTAATGCACTGCAAAAAATGCTTACTTAGATTTTTTTGTCTTGTTTCCAGCCAAAATGTCTAAAAATTCTTAAATCAAGAAGGATTTTCTAGACAAGTAAAAATTATTTTCTCATTTTCAGAAAAAATAAGTAAAAATTTAGTTTTTGCATAGAACAAGCAAGATAATCTGCCAATGGGGTAAGCAAAAAAATCTTATTTCAAACAGATAACAAGATTATTTTTCTTACCCCATTGGCAGCTTATTTTGCTTGTGTCAAGCGAAAACAGACTTAATTTTGACTTGTTTTTTTCTGAAAACAAGACAATAATTTTTACTCATCTAGAAAATTTATTAAAGAATTAGATTTTTTGGCTGGAAACGAGACATTTTTTGCAGCGCACAAACAAAGATTTTTAACTAAAACCGTTGCAGTCTGTCAGTCATATAATGGCAGTCAATGAGTTCCACGGCTTTGAGAGTCAAGAAAACATACACAGACAAAACCAAATTAAACCCTGCGGCTTGTGGCGATACATTGAGGTCTTAACACACTAAACAATCAGTCTGTGCAAGAAACTGAACAGTATTTATATCATTTTTTTACCTCCTGAGCGTAAGAAAAGCATTTTTTGCAGTGTGTTCTACTGAACAAAGCCACCTACATCTTTCACTGCAAAAAATGCTTTTCTTACTTAAATTTGTCTTGTTTCCAGCCATAATATCTAAAAATTCTTAAATCTAGATAAGTAAAAAATATTGTCTTGTTTTCAGAAAAAAAAAACAAGTCAAAATTAAGTGCATTTTTGCTAGAAACAAGCAAAATAATCTGCCAATGGGGTCAGAAAAATATTTCAATTTTCTGTTTGTAGTAAGATTTTTTTGCTTACCCCATTGGCAGATTATCTTGCTTGATCTAAGCAAAAACTCACTTAATTTTTACTTGTCTAGAAAAAAAAAAAAAATATATATATATATATTAGCTGGAAACAAGACAAAACATCTAAGTATGAAAAGCATTTTTTGCAGTGTTGATTCCCTGGGGGTAAGCAGATAAACATCAAATTTTCATTTTAGGGTAAACTATCCCTTTAAAGTGCTGTAAGAAACAGTCTGTAAAGTGTTAGCATCAGTATCAGCACCTCATCCACCGAAACGGACAAACCCTGGCTTCGCCACTGACCTATAGTAAAACCATCCCATGTTAACATTAGTCAGAAGAGCAAACATCTAATGCTTGTGTAAATGTTTGCACAACGCAGATGTTTTAAAGTTCAAATTCTGATTCCCTGTAACGTATAGCTTAGTTGTGAGTTGACAGTGTGTGACGTTAATAGAATCACTGAGAAAAACCAGAGAAGGAAACAGATCCGGGTGTGGTGTCGATTTCCACATGACATGTCTAGAAAGGGTAATTTCTCTGTCATCTCTGCTGATGCTGTTAGTTTCTAATCTCTAGTGGAAGCTTTGACATGTTTGTTCATGGTATAGAAAGCCATCTTTCTCCCTTTTCTCTCTTTGCCAGTCTGAAGATTCTGGAATGTACATTGAAATATACAGCCAAGCCCGAAATTATTCATACCCCTGTCAAATTCTGACTTAGTTACTTTTATTCAACCAGCAAGTTTTTTTTTTTTTTTTTTGACTGGAAATGACACAGGCTTCTCCCAAAAGATAATAAGACGATGTACAAGAGGCATCGTTGTGGAAAAAAAATATTTCTCATCTTTTATTTACATTTGAACAAAAAGTGGCATGTCCAAAATTATTCATACCCTTTTGCAAACTGTCACAGTCTATTGGAAAATCCAAAGTTCTATACCATTCCAAATAGTCCAAGCTGTTCTAAAGCATCCTAATTACCCCGACTCATTGGGAACAGTTGTTTTTATCAACTCAACAGGTGAAAAACAGAAGCTCTCTGCTGTTGGTTTGTGGACAGTCATGGCTAAGTCACGACAAAGACCCAAAACACACAGCAAAAGTGGTAAAGAAGTGGTTAGCAGACAAAAACATTGACGTTTTGCGGTGACCCAGCCAGAGTCCTGACTTAAATCCAATTGAGGAGGGAGCTAAAGATCAGGGTGATGGCAAGAAGACCCTCCAACCTGAAAGAGTTGGAGCTCATTGCTAAAGATGAATGGGCAAAAATACCAGTGGAGACATGCAAAAAGCTGGTCAGCAATTATAGGAAGCGTTGGATTGCTGTAATAGCCAATAAAGGCTTTTCTATTGATTATTGAGAAGGGTGTGAATAATTTTGGACATGCTACTTTTTGTTCAAATGTGAATAAAAGCTGAAAAATATTATTTTCCACAATGATGCCTCTTGTACATCGTCTTATTATCTTTTGGGAGAAGCCCGTGTCATTTCCGGTCACAAAAAAACTTGCGGGTTGAATAAAAGTAACTTTAAGTAAGAACTTGTCAGGGGTATGACTAATTTCGGGCTTGACTGTATGTTCAAAGTACACAAAAACCCTTCATGATCTCTTTGTACTATCATAGATAGATGAGAAATTAACCTCCAAAGGGCTAATCAAAATCACAAGATGCAAACTGTAAAGCCAGCTTGTCCCAGCTGGACTTTGGACATCTCCTGAAGAGATGGTACTTGTGGGTTTCCTGTTGACCAGAGCATCTGAAAGAGCCTCTTTGTGTTGTCTGAAGGACGGCTGAAGCTGTGAGTGGCCCACAGTCAGGCAGGCATGGAGAGGGAGTCTGTTTTTGGCTCTGAGGGTATAAAGGCGTTCTGTGTGTGCGCGCCGAGGAAGACACCTGTTATCGAGAGGAAAAGTGTTTAGAGGAAGGTGAAAATGTCGTTGAGTGTGCTACATCATTTTGATTTTAACATGGCTGAGGCACAACCTCACATCGCTCATTGCTTTGTGTTGGTTTGTAGGTTGTAGCATTGCTGTGGCATTTTTAGTTGACACTGGGCTAAGATTGTGGTATAATCAACCATAGAAAAACTGTAGTTGGCTGCTTTACATGTTTTTTTTTTGTGTTTAGCAGCAGTATAGGCTGTCATAAGAGCAGGAAATCGGTTTGATAGGTTAGATAACATGCGCACACTGACTCAGCTTTCCTTTTTTGCTCAAGCTGTAGCTGGCAGATCACTTGCTCTGGAGGCCAATGTCACTCAAGTGCAGTCAATAAACCCTTAACATGTTTGTTGACAAGATGGTTTAAATAGGGTTACGTAACTTTTAATTATGTTATCACTGTTTTTACTAGCATACTAAAGCAATTACATCATTTTAATGTCATAAAACTATTTGCACCACATTAATTTTGAGTTGTGGGGTATACTG
Organism: Garra rufa; assembly: GCF_049309525.1. NCBI lineage: Eukaryota > Metazoa > Chordata > Actinopteri > Cypriniformes > Cyprinidae > Garra > Garra rufa. Next base: position 13,969,735 of record NC_133366.1, read on the forward strand.
TAGTGTTTTGTTCATTTATACCATACCGTGTGTTTGTTTATACATTTATATGCATATTCATTTTTTCTCCTTTCTCTCTCTCTCTTTAGGTGACCAGGCAAGGAATTTCTTTCTGCAGTCAGGTTTACCTGCCCCCATCCTTGCCCAGATATGGTACGCAGTTCCTATAAAACATATTCATTTATAATTAAGCACACCACTTTTTAATAATCCAATATGTGTTACTGACCTGAATAAGATATTTCACATAAAAGATATTTACATGTAGTCCACAAAAGAAAATAATATTTCAAAGGTTTACATACGCTTGATTCTTAATACTGTGTTGTTACCTGAATGATCCATAGCTGTCTTTTTGTTTAGTGGTAGTTGTTCATGAGTCCCTTGTTTGTCCTGAACAATTAAACTGTCCGCTGTTCTTCAGAAAAATCCTTCAGGTCCCACAAATTATTTGGTTTTTCAACATTTTTGTGTATTTGAACCCTTTCCAACAATGACTGAATGATTTTGAGATCCATATTATAACAACTGAGGTCTCATATGAAACTAGAACAGAAGATTCAAACGCTCATTTATGCTCCAGAAGGAAAAACTATGCATTTAGAGCCGGGGGTTAAAACTTTTAGAATTGTAAGATCAGGGTAAATTTAACTTCTTTTGTCTTCTGGGAAAAATGTAACTAGCTTCTGAATAGTCTCACATAGCCAGACCTTCAGACTGACGGCTGAAGGTCTGGAATTCATGGCAGCTTTCATTGGCCTAAGCCGTTTGATCGACATGTCAAACAACCAATCACAGTTCGTTTCGTTCAGCGTCACTTTTTGGTGCGTGGAAATGCCGCCACAACAACAGACTGGCATGCAACAAGTCAGTCATTGAAATAACAGCATCGAAAGTTAAATAAGAAGAGGGAGAACAAGCAGTAAGTCAGTAATTTGTTCGCGAACGTTGCAAATGTGTGTAACAACAATGGCGTCTGCATAAGCACATTTTAGCAAAACGCAGAGTAAATCACTCTGCGCTTTGTTTCCTGGTGGACTGAAAATAAATGCGACACTCACGTCTCCCAGAAATCCGGTCAAATTCAACGAATCAGATGACGACTTCGACATTCCTGAAGTGTTTCCAGTGAAGTGTACCAAATGCATCAGACGTTTAGCCAACGTTCCGTGGTTGTGACATCTGAGGCTGAGACTAGCTTCTGAAGGGCAGTACTAAATGAAAAAAAATATGATATTTAGGCAAAATAAGACAAATGTACACATCTTTATTCTGTTCAAAAGTTCACACCCCTCTCTCTTGATGCATGGTTTTTCCTTCTGAAACATCAGTGAGCATTTGAACCTTCTGTGATAGTTTCATATGAGTCCCTCAGTTGTCCTCAGTGTGAAAAGATGGATCTCAAAATCATACAGTCATTGTTAGAAAGGGTTCAAATACACAAAAATGCTGAAAAACCAAAGAATTTGTGGGACCTGAAGGATTTTGCAGTTTAACTGTTCAGGACAAACAAAGGACTCATGAACAGCTATCACCAAACAAAACAAAACATAGCTAAGGATCATTCAGGTAACAACACAGTATTAAGAACCAAGCATATGTAAACTTTGGAACGGGGTAATTTTTTATAAATGTAACTATTATTTTCTCTTGTGGACTATATGTAAATATATTTTATGTGAAATATCTTGTTCAGGTCCTCTGATTTTGGTAAAATAATTGACATTTTGCAGATTCTGCAAGGTGTATGTAAACTTTTGACCTCAACTGTATATCTGAAAACTGACGGTGTAGCGGGTTGCAAATCCTACATGATACTGATGATAGTTAACACGTTTTCTGTCACTGAAAAAGATATTCTGTCTATGCTTTGCAGGGCTCTTGCCGACATGAACAACGATGGGAAGATGGACATGCATGAATTTTCCATCGCAATGAAGCTAATTAAATTGAAGCTGCAGGGTCACCCCCTCCCTCCTTCACTGCCCCCCTCCATGAAGCAGCCACCTCTCTCCATACCCCCACAGCCACCTTTTGGTAAAAACACTTGTTATTATCGATTCTGGGTCCCTTATATAATGTTACAATTAAATAAAATGAAATTAAATTCAGTACATCAAGCATACCTCATCTGTCTCACCATTTATTTATTTATTTGATCACCCTCTGCAGGGATACCCAGTATGGCCGCAATGCCAGGCCTCCCAGCAGTGCCGCCCATGCCCCTGCCCCCTCTGCCTCCGGGAGTGCCGGGAGTAGGTGTGTCTCCACCCCTGGTAGCATCAGTGACCCCAGCCGTACCATCCCTTGCTAATGGAGCACCCGCTATGATACAACCCATGAGTGGATTCTCACATCCAGGTATTGTAAACACACTCACACTACCCAGACCAGCTTATACAGTTTGTTTACTTTGGCAGGATAATTTATGATTGTTTGTCTCTGTCCCTCAGCTGCTGCACTCAACAAAACCTCTTCGTTCAATCGTTCCAGCATCAAGCTACAGAAGGGCCAGTCTGTAGAGGTGCCCAGGTACAGAAACACGCACTGTATTCACAGAAATTTTATACATGTTTAAAAAGCACCTATTATTAATTTACCTTTCCTTTAGTGCGTAATATGTGACCCTGGACCACAAAGTCTTAAAGGGATGGTTCGGAGTAGATTTGACTTCATTGCTATGCACTCCGAAGCCCATGTAAATACCCTATCTGAAGTTTTTATTTTTTTACCTTAGTCGAACATTGAGGGAGATATCATGAGTTTTTCGAATGGCTTGCTACAGCCGTACATGGTACATGTGATGTATCTCGTAAATTGCACCACTAAACGTGCAAGTAATCTTACCAAACTTCTACAGTAGTGTAAATAGGGTATGTACTCACAAAACGCTGCATCGGAAAATTTGTAAGTCCACCATGAGTGTTTTAAAAACAACTGTTACCCGATCACTACTAGTCTCAAAAACTACAAGTCGACGTCACTTCCCTGGTTTGGGAAAAGTCCACCTACAAGTTGACATGCACACAAAAACTAAAAAAACTAAAAAAAAAACTTCGGATGGGGTATTTACATGGGCTTCGGAGTGCATAGCAATGAAGTCAAATCTACTCCGAACCATCGCTTTAAGTAGCACGGGTGTATTTATAGCTATGGGTCAAAATGATCAATTTTTCTTTAATGGCAAAAATCATTAGGACATTAAGTAAAGATCATGTTCCATGAAGATATTTCCTTCCATAAATATATTAAAACTCAATTTTTGATTAGTAATATGCATTGCTAAGAACTTAATTTGGACAACTTTAATCCCTCAGATTGCAGATTTTCAAATGGTTGTATCTCGTCCAGATTTTGTCCTATCCTAACAAACTGTACATCAATGGAAAGCTTTAATTCATTTTTTCAAGTGATTTATAAATCTCAGTTTTTAAAAAAAACTGACCCTTATGACTGGTTTCGTGGTCCAGGGTCACATATAGATGTTTGTGCATTTAAACAGTCTGCAGAAAACACTTGCCTGCCTGAAATGCCTTGATTGTAAGTCATGTCATTATTTCCATCATTTAGCTACGTCAAAAAGGAATGTGATTCAGCCAGAGGGTGAATAGAGGTGCTTAAGCAGTGTACAGTTTGGGAAAAAATGTGTTTATGAACTGTGAATCAATTTTAGCAGGGCCCAAAAATACAATTATGGACTTGTAAATGAGCATAATATAGCCACTTTAACACACACATTGTCTCTTTAGTGCTCCGGCTGCTCCTCCGCCCACTGACTGGGCCGTGCCTCAGTCCTCTCGGCTCAAGTACCGCCAACTCTTCAACAGCCATGACAAAATGATGAGTGGATATCTCACAGGTATGTTGTCCATCAAACAAAGCATGATGCATAAACATCAGGCAGTGAAACACTGTGTATTTTTTGTTGTTGTTCAGCTATGCATAGCCTCACCCACATCTAATTTAATTGCTACATAGCTGTAAATTTTAAAGTTTTTTTCAAATTTGCTTTAGTACTACTTTCAGATGCATTTCTGTTTCTTTGTAATAATCTAGTTTTTAATTGAATGCGTTTGCAAAGCTCAAAGCTCTCGTGATGAGTGACAGTGGTTACTCAGTGCAGCTTAGAGGAAACAGAGGTTGCTGATTCAACAAATTCAACTCTTTCTTTCACTTCTGCCCCCTCTCTCTTTTTCTTTCTTTTCTGCTTCAGGTCCACAAGCCAGAACTATTCTAATGCAGTCCAGTCTACCGCAGGCCCAGCTGGCCACCATCTGGTGCGGATCCAACACATTTTTCTAATTGTCTCTCTGTCTCGTGTTTAAACTCAAACAAATCTCCCGAGTTTGGAGATTGTTGGAGCCTAAACATGAGGATTGGTATCTGGTTATTGTTATGAGTACATCCGACTATTGTTTTGATTTCTTTTAGCGTGCTGTTTTGGGATTTTTGTATTGCCTACGGTCCTGTTTATACTTGATGTTAATACCGGATTGTAAGTGATCTGGTGTCATGTGGAAAGGCAAGATAAATAGCTGTTCTGACATCCACTTGTTTGTCTATTTAGGAACCTGTCGGATATAGACCAGGACGGAAAGTTGACTGCAGAAGAGTTTATTCTGGCCATGCACTTAATCGACATGGCCATGTCTGGTCTGCCTCTTCCCCCTTTACTGCCCCCTGACCTCATACCTCCAACATTCAGGTAAGATGGCATCTGCTGATGACAAACAGCTATATGTGACCCATGATTCGGAATGCACACAGTCTAATTTTAGAACTTCAAAAAAATGACAGTATAGGGCAAATTTGAGGTTTTCGCAAAAATTAGTTTATTAAGCCTTCTTCTAGCGATTCCTAATGCTCCAAATACTAATTAAACATTTGAAATGATCTTTATTTGTATGTTTTCTGAGAGGAGTACCTTTTCTCTGCTCACTTCAGCTGCTTCTCACCACAAGTTGTAGGTCTATTGTTGCAAAGCGCAGCATTCCAGCTTTGTGAATATTCATATTGAATTCTTGATGACATGCCAGTGAAATCTGATTTTCAAACCCATGCTGATAAAAACAAAACAATCACGCTGACATTCGCAAAGCGTGTGCATAAGACGCGCCACTCCGAGAGCACGCAATCTCCCTATAAAGTATATTATTGCGAAATATGTCTTGGCGAGATTCACACGAACATAATCTGTTATGTCTTACATGACTGTTTAGTTAATGGTTTGCAAAAAATCTGATGTGTAACATTATATTAGATCCATGCATTGCAGTAGGTCTTAATATAGATCTGTCTCGATGTTAGTCAAACCTTAAAAGAAAAGATGGAATCACTTGCTGCTCTTGGATAAACTACAGTTTATTTGCATCTTTGTTTTTTTTTTAATAACAAAGATAAAATAAAAAAACAGCTAGCTTTTTTAAGAAAAGAATTGGAGAAAAATATACAACGTTGCTTAATGATTTTGTTTTGGAGTCTTCAGAAAACTTAAACTCAATTTTCTCAAAATCAACTCTGCTGACTCTGTCGTTCAAACAGCTGTAGCTCAGGCATTTTTGTCCGATTCCAATGAGTCATATATCATATGAAGATATTTTAATGGATGTGAAAATAAAAAGACTCATTTTTGAAAATGTGCTTATTCCAACTCATTTTGCAAGCATAGGTCACATATTTTGCCAATTACAAGCTTTCATGCCTCAGAATTATCTGCCAATTTAGTTGAAAGTTAGAGTTAAAAGAACTATTATACCAGGGTTTGTACAAGGTGCTTAAAGTGCTTGAAGTACTTGAATTTGACATTTTGAAATTTAAGGCCTGGAAAACCCTTGAAAATAGCAACATTCCTGAAGAGGTACTTGAAAAGTGCTTGAATTATTGAAATGCAGTGTATCTACGAAATAAGTGTTTCATTTTTTTCAATAAGCGCATATATTTTCACACAAAATTCACACAATTTCAAAAAACATTTTTTCTGCTTTTTTCAGTTAATGTAACTAGTGAGCTAAGCCAGTAGTGGTACCGACAGTGTCGTGTAAACATGGCTGAAGACATTTACAAGTAATTTACGCTGGAACCGCTCTGATTGATTCAAACTCCTGACTTCGATCGTTCATTTTAAGCGATTCACTAGCAAAAACCTAATCAAATTAAAAGAACCATTGTAGATTTTTGACATCACTTTTAATGATTTTTAAAAGCATGTATGGTTATGGGTGAAACTGATCTTTTCGACACTCAGTTAAAATCAGTTAAACCATTTAGTTACAAAATGATTCACTGTTTGGAAGCCTTCCAGTCAAATGATTTATGAACCCACTCATGAATCATTCGATTAAGATTGGAACTTTGGAGCGCAGAGAGCAAATCATCTTGATTTAGAGCGGGTTTGTGAGTCATTTGATTTAGTTTGGAACTTTGCGTATCATTTTATTATATTTTTATTTATCTATTTATCTTTTTTTTTTTTTTTTGAATTTTAAAGATAAGTCATTGATAAGTGAGATCTCTGATTAGTAGTGCTTGAAAGTCTTTGAAAGTCCTGGATTTGAATTTTACAGTATCTGTACGAACCCTGTTATTCTAACAATGCAAACAGTTACATGTTCAGGATGTAATTCTTTCCTGTTTGTGTAGGAGAATGCGTTCTGGTAGTGGAGTGTCTGTGACCAGTATGCACTCGACAGACCTACGGTCTCAGGATGAACCTGAGGAAGAGGAAAAAGAGGCTGAGAAAAAACTTCCAGGTCAGAAGACATGAGTAAATCCTAATCAGTTCATAAATGAAACTCAGCTCACTCACTGATAAAATATTTGTGGTTTCAGATGGCAAGTATAGACAAGAAAAAGCCCTCTTTGCAGAGTTTTTAAGTGGATTTAGCGCTTACATTTACATCTTGCAGTGCAATTTGTAATACATTTACATCTTGCAGTGCAATTTGTAATTTGCAATCTGACACCACTTACATTTGTGACCCTGGACCACAAAACCAGTCATAAGGTTAAATTGTACAAAACTGAGATGTATATATAATATGAAAGCTCAGAAAATAAGCTTTCTATTGATGTATGGTTTGTTAGGATAGTACAATATTTGGCTGAGATACATCTATTTGAAAATTTGGAATCTGAGGGTGCAAAAAAATCAAAATCCTGAGAAAATCCCCTTTAAAGTTGTCCAAATTCGTTTCTTAACAATGCATATTACTAATCAAAAATTACATTTTGATACATTTACAGTAGGAATTTTACAAAAAATCTTCATGGAACATGATCTTTACTTAATTTCCTAATGATTTTTGGCATAAAAGAAAAATCAATAATTTTGACCCATGCAATGTATTTTTGGCTATTGCTACAAACATACCCCAGCGACTTAAGACTGGTTTTGTGGTCCGGGGTCACATATTACCAGAAAGACTACATTAATTGTAAATGTTCTACCATTTACAGATTTTTAAGTGCTTTTTAAGTGCTTTTCCTTATTTTTGCTTATAGAATACCAGGTTTCTGGTTACTTTTACCAACTAAACTGTATGTTTTCCCAAAACATACTCACTGTATATAATGCTAATAGAGAACAGACATGAAGAAAATGGTTAAAATAAGTTTTAAAGCTCCCTTCTCAAAATTAAGCACCCTGAGAGAAATGTGACTGAAGGTTTGGGTAATTCAGTGGAGTTATTCGTGAGATAGTGTTCTTTTAATTGACCAGATCACAAGACATAATAAAAGTAAATCCCAACCTGTCAAAATGATAGTTTGTTTTGTTTGCCGTGCAACTTTTTACAGTTGAGGTTAAAAGTTGAAATCACCCTTTCAGAATCTGCAAAATGTTCTTTTTTTTTTTTTAACAAAATAAGAGGGATCATTCAAAATGCATGTTATTGTTTTAGTACTGACCTGAATTAGATATTTTACATAAAAAATCTTTACATATAGTCCACAAGAGAAAATCATTTGAATTTATAAAAATGTACTTATGCTTGATTTGTAATACTGTGTTGTTACCTGAATGATCCACAGCTGTTTTTTTGTTTGTTTGTTTGTTTGTTTGTTTGTTTAGTAATAGTTCATTAATCCCTTGTTTGTCCTGAACAGTTAAACTGCTGTTCTTCAGAAAAATCCTTTAGGTCCCACAAATTCTTTGCTTTTTCATCATTTTTGTCTATTTGAACCCTTTTCAACAATGACTGTATGATTTTGAGATCCATCTTTTCACACTGAGGACAACTGAGGGACTCATATGCAACTATTACAGAAGGTCCAAACACTCACTGATGCTCCAGAAGGAAAAACTAATGTATTAAAACCCGGGGGTGTAAACATTTTGAATTTGAAGATCAGGGTAAATTTAACTTATTTTGTCTTCTAGGAAACGTCTTCCGTAGCCTCTGAAGGGCAGTACTAAATATGATATTTAGGCAAAAAAAGAAAAATGTACACATCTTCATTTTGTTTAAAAGTTTACACCCCCGGCTCTTAATGCATAGTTTTTCCTTCTGAAGCATCAGTGAGTATTTAAACCTTCTGTAATAGTTGTGTATGAGTTCCTCTGTTGTCCTCAGTGTGAATAGATGGATCTTATAATCAGACAGTCATTGTTGGAAAGCGTTCAAATACACAAAAATGCTGGAAAACCAAAGAATTTGTGGAACCTGAAGCAGGCATTTCTTGCGCAGTTGTTTATGGTTAACAAAAATGCATTAACATTTTCATTGAATGTGGTCAGAAAACCTCTGAAACTGGTCTCTGTTTGTGTGTATTTACATATGGCTGTATTACCAAAAACACATTCTTGCTAGATGTAAAAGAGGTCCAAAGGTTGCTACTATGTTTTAAATGTAAAAGTCTGACTTAAAATGTTTGCCGTCCTTCCCCTCAGTCACATTCGAGGATAAGAAACGAGAGAACTTTGAGCGTGGAAACCTAGAGCTGGAGAAACGTCGACAGGCGCTGCTGGAGCAACAAAGGAAAGAACAGGAGCGACTGGCTGCGTTGGAGAAAGAGGAGCAGGAGAGGAAGGAGAGAGAACGACTGGAGCTGGAGAGACGCAGACAGCAGGAGCTGGACAAACAACTGGAGAGACAGAGAGAGCTGGAGCGACAGAGAGAGGAGGAGAGACGCAAGGAGATCGAGAGAAGAGAGGTGACTTCAAAAATTCTCTGAGATCAGTGTGTTAAACAATGTTAGCATTATTTGTAACTTCTTGAGTGTGTTGTGTGTGAAGGCTGCTAAGCGGGAGCTGGAACGTCAGCGGCAGTTGGAATGGGAGAGGACGCGCAGACAGGAACTGCTCACCCAGAGAAACAGAGAGCAGGAGAACATTGTCCTGCTCAAAGCACGCAAGAAAACACTCGAGTTTGAACTGGAGGCTCTGGTACGTGCTCTTCTCTACACTCTACACATGTTTTAAGGCAAGTCTAAAGCAACAATGCATGAAAAGCAAGCTTTTTCTTGTAGGTTCTTGCCTTAACAGATTTAAATGTATAAGATGGGTCCTACATAAGATATAATCACATTAATAAGTCAGTTAAAAAAGACATGCAGACTCATTTTAAAGCTGACTTTTGTGATTTCTGCACTGTCAGCAGCACCGAACAGAATTGTAATCAGTTTGAGTGGCCTCATGTGCATAATTAACCGAAGTTAATCCGGTGCTGAGTTTAATAGTTTGACATCTGTTGTTCTTTCTGCCTCTTCTCTAGAATGATAAGAAGTCACAGTTGGAGGGCAAACTGCAGGACATTCGTTTTCGTCTCTCGGCGCAGAGGCACGAGATCGAGAGCACCAATAAGACACGAGAGCTACGCATCGCTGAGATCACCAGCCTGCAACAACAGCTGCAGGTGTGCACTTCTTCCCTTTTCTTCTTCCTCAATAGCCTCATACAGAAGCATCATCAGTGTCCTTTCAGCATTTGCATCATTTGAATTAGTCTCTCCTCTCCAGTTTGGGGTGTTTTTTGAGTGTGCGAAAGAGAAGAGTGAGTTTAAACCACTTATGAACGGAGACTTTAGACGATACATATCTTGTTTATCTGCATACGCTGCCATTCAAAAATTTGGGCTCAGTAAGATTTTTTTATGTTTTTTCTGCTTAAGGCATTTATTTGATTAAAAATACAAAAAAACTGTAATTTTATTGTAAAATATTATTGCAATTTAAAATAACAGTTTTCTATTTTTGTATATTTAAAATTAGAATTTATTCCTGTGATGGAAAGCAAAATTTTCAGCATCGTTACTCCAGTCTTCAGTGTCAGATGATCCTTCAGAAATCATTCTAAAATGCTAATTTATTATCAATGTTGGAAACAGTTGTGCTGCTTAATATTATTTTTGGAACCTGTGTTACTTTTTTCAGGATTCTTTGAATAAAACGTTTAAAAGAAAAGCATTTTTTAAAAATTGAAATATTTTCTGACAATATACACTACCGCTCAAAGTTTGAGGTCAGTAATTTTTTTCTTTCTTTGAAAGAAATTAATACTTTTATTCAGCAAGAGTGTGTTAAATGATAAAAAGTGAAACTAAAGACTTACATTATTGGAAAAGATTTCTATTTTGAATAAATGCTGCTCTTTTTACCTTTTTAATCATCAAAGAATCCTAGAAAAGTATCACAGGTTTCAAAAAAATGAAGCAGCACAACTGTTTCCAACATTATTAATAAATCGGCATATTAGTATGATTTCTCAAGGATCGTGTGACATTGAAGACTGAAGTAATGGCTGATTTAAATTCAGCTTTGCATCACAGAAATAAATTCTATTTTGAAGTATATTAAAATAGAAAACTGTTATTTTAAATTGCAATAATATTTTTTTTGTACTTTTGTTTAAAAAATTGAACTTTTGGTCTGCATAAGAGATTAAAAATCGTGCTGATCCCAAACTTTTTAAATACAAAATAAGATAACATTTTCAAGTTGCTCTGTACATAAGTGTTTTAAAGTAATCTGAATATTTCTTGTCTTTACTCTCTCTTTTGTCTCCCATTAGGAGTCCCAGCAGTGGTTGAGTCGGTTGATTCCTGATAAACAGTGTCTGAATGACCAGCTGAAGCAGGTTCAGCAAAACAGTCTGCACAGTAAGAACATTTTTCACAACTGCTTTAAAGATCCAGGCCAATTTTCTGGTTAGATACTATCACACTAAACATAAAATGGACATTTTAGTCTGTTTCACATTGGAATTTGATTGGAGAGAAGGTTTATTCCAGACTTTTCAATGTTTACCAGCAAATACAGATTAACTTAAACATACTTTGTATCTTTTCTCCCTCTGTCGCACATTTTAGTATTTTCATAATGTCTTTCTCTGTTTAGTTTCTATAAATTAGCTAGGATTAAAAGTGAAGATCAGCCCAACATGTCTTTGTTTTGCAAACCGGTTGAAGTTCAGGTCAATCAGATCAAGGTGTGTTCAGAATTCTCACCCTTAACGCGCCCACTTAAAGCATTTCTAACGCTTAAACAGTGAACTATAATTACTGTAATCTGTAAAAGGAGTTGCTGACTGGTCATATCTAGTACAGCAGGAACAATTTTACAAACTACAGTTGAGCTGATTGATCACAAAAACAACACCTTAGGTTGCAAAGGCATGAAAACAGTCATAAACTAGTCAAAGGTTTTGAACAGTAAGATTTACTTTTTTTTTTTTTTAAGTAGTCTCTTCTGCTTACCAAGCCTGCATTTATTTGACCCAAAGTACAGCAAAAATGTTTCTATTTCAGATGAATGCTGTTCTTCTGAACTTTCTGTTTATCAAAGGAACCTAAAAAAAATCTGCTCAGCTGTTTTCAACATATTAATAATAATAGTAAATGTTTTTTGAGCAGAAAATCAGAACATTAGAATGCTTTCTGATCATGTGACTGGAGTAATGATGCTAAATATTCAGCTTTGAAATCACAAGAATAAATTACGTTTTAAAATATATTCAAATAGAAAACAGTTACTTTAAATAGTAGAAATATTTCAAAATTTTACTGTTTTTGCTATACTTCAGATCAAATTAATGCAGGCGTTTAAAAAAAAAACAATAAAAATCTTTTGACTGGTAGTGTATATGATCAGATTGCATTATTTGAACAGTATTCCGTTTACAGTATTTATTTGCTCATTGAAGTGTTGTTTTAAGTGCAGTTTTATTGACGATTAAAGCTTCCTTTTAAAAGATTGAAGAATAAATTGTTTTCCAGAATGGTTCATGAGGATGTCAATCTCTCAGAAAAGCTCTTTAATGTTGTCTGATTATTTCTGCTTTGTAGGAGACTCTCTGTCCAGTCTTCAGAGGGCCATTGAAATGAAGGAGTCCACCAAACAGCAGCTGAGAGAACAGCTGGATGCTGTGGAGAAGGAGACTCGTTCCAAACTATTGGAGATAGACGCCTTCAACACACAGCTGAAGGTACTGAAGCCCTAAAGGACCAAAAAACACATACACAAACAGACAGATTTTTTGTCTTCAGTAGTGTTATTTTTTTAGTTACTTCACTTTTTTGTGTGTGTGCAGGGTGCAAAATTAACATTTGTGCAAAATGTAAGTAAAAATTGGCTTTGATGAATAAATAAAATTGAAAAACTCACTTGAATAATTTTTAAAGCTGCAAAACAATACATAATTTAAAGGGATAGTTGATCCAAAAATGACAATTTTGTCATCAATTACTCACCCTCTTGTTGTTATAAACCTGTAAGACCTTTGTTCATCTTCAGAACACAAATTAGGATATTTTTGATGAAATCCAAGTGTTTTCTGACCCTGTATAGACATGCAGCAATGTTCAAAGCCCAGAAAGGTAGTAAGAACACCATTAAAATAGTCCATCAACTGTAAATTTATGAAGCTACGAGAATACTTTGTCTCTTGAGGGTCAGAAAGCTCTCGGATTTCATCAAAAATATCTTAATTTGTGTTCCAAAGATAAACAGGGTCTTACCGTTTTAAAACAACATGAGGGTAAATTAATGACTGTGCCTTTAAATGAATTTTCTGTACATATGATGCAAGTGATTCAGATAACCTTTTAATGAAGAAAACCCATTTTAACTATCAACTAAATACTATATATATAATTAAAAACAAACAAGCAGCTGTTTTTTTTGCCAGTAAGAAAAAATTGTGGTAAATTTGCTCAAGTTGAGACAAAATGTTCATTTTGGACCCTCTGTGTTTGTGTGAATGAAAGAGGAAGTAAGAGAGAGTGCATTTTTTTAACTGAGACATCATTGACCTCCCACCCAGTCTGTATGATGAAACCAACAGAACACTGTGAATTTTGCCTTAATGTGCCTTCAGTCACAACAAGAGAAAAGGGAGTGTGTGATAAAGTTGCATTTTCACAGCATCACACAATCTCTTGTTCCTCTCTCACTGTATCGTCCTGCTGCTCACTTTGTCACCCCGCCCCTTATCTTCCTCATCCTCCGTTCATCCTGGCTGACTCCCTCTCCCTCCACCATGTTTATACGGCTTGGCTGGCCCTCTTTGTTCTGACTTGACCGTGCTTCACCCCGCTTTGCCCTTCGTGGTGGTACAGTCTTTGGGGCTGTTCTATCAAACCCACGCTGCTAGGATGGAGAACCTGCAATCGGAGCTACTTATTGAAGAGCAGAGGGGGCTACAGGTAGACAACATGAAAATGCTGTTAACCCCCAGAAAGCTACCACCAAACTATTACCCTCTACTCACAGCACTGTGCTCTCTGTTGCTCTGTTTGTGGGGAGTTAGAGTAGCACACTTTCAGTTGTGTCTTGTCTTGACTACTTCCCTTTACTAAGCCATCAACAGGGCTCTACAATAAAAACAAATTTATCTGCGGTTGTCAGAAAGATTGATTTACTCACTCTCAAGCCATCCTAGGTGTATATGACTCTCTTCTTTCAGGCGAATGCATTCTGCGTTATATTAAAAAAAATTCCTGGTTCTTCCCAGCTCTATAATGGCAGTGGATGGCTGTTGAGATTTTGAAGTCCAATAAAGTTCATCCATCCATCGTAAAACATGCTCCAGGGGGTTAAAGGATTAATTCACTTCCAGAACAAAAATTTACAGGTAATGTACTTCACCCCCTTGTCATTCAAGATGGTCTTTCTTTCTTCAGTCATAAAGAAATTATGTTTTCTGAGGAAAATATAGTGGACTTCTATGGTGCCTGCAAGTTTAAACTTCCAAAAAGCAATTTAAATGCTGCTTCAAAGGGCTTCAAAAAATGAAGTTGAAGGACAAAATGAGATGGGAGTTTTTAGAGATACCCTAACTGACATGAAACAAAAAAATCGATCATTTGAGGTTAAAAAGTATATAAATTGTGAATTTTTGTCGAAAATAACCCATCGTTTCACTAGATAAGACCCTTCTTTCTCAGCTGGGATCATTTAGAGCCCTTTGAAGCTGCATTTAAAGCTGCATTTTGGAAGTTCAAACTTGTGGGCTCCATAGAAGTCCACTTTATGGAGAGAAATCCTGAAATGTTTTCTTAAAACATAATTTCTTTATGACTGAAGAAAGAAAGACATGAACATTTTGGATGGCAAGGGGGTGAGTACATTATCTGTGCATTTTTGTTCTGAAAGTGAACTAATCCTTTAATAAAAGCTTTCTGAAGCAAATCAATACGTTTGTGTAAGCAAAATAATTAATATTTAAAACTAGGGGTGGAACGGTACATGTATTCGCTTCGAACCGAATCGGTACGGGGGTCACGGTTCGGTGCATGAATTTAAACGGAGAATACACGGTATGAAAAAAAAAAAAAAACTTGCCTGCAAAATAATTAATGTAATGCGGAACTACTGTTAGATACGCGGGTTCTTTAGGGACAGCTAATATTTAGCCCCGCTTTAGCTCTGAAGCTGATTGGCGTCGATGCAGCCGAGCTCCGCCTATGTATGCGGTCTATCAGAGCCCGTCTACATTCTCTGGCACTCTGCAATTTTTTGTCAGCTCGACGGTCCATCATTGTGGTCCAGGGATTTCCTGAACTTTATGATTTGTCAAGCCCCCATTATTTTGACGCTAATAGAAGAAACAATGCATGGAGACGCATAGGCTTGGAGCTAGAGCGCAGCTGATGGTTGCTTAGAAACGGCAGACGCTTCCGGAGCGCAAGCGCCAGAGCGCTTTGTTGATCAGGAAGAAAGCGGCGCGCCTAGCGTTTTTCACGCGTTTTTAGGCGCGACATGTGAACGGCCCCTTAGATCGCAAGTTTGGGAAAACTTCGCTTTTCCAGTCAGTTACAGTAGTACAGGCGAGAGAGTGGTGGAAAAGACGAGGACTGTGTGTTGCCGTTGTTCAGCGGTTGTTGGGTATGTGAGTGGAAATACATCTAATTGCCTTCTGCATTTTTGTTTTGCTTTTCCCTCCACTGTACCGAAATCATACCGAACCGTGACGTCTGAACCGAGGTACGAACCGAACCGTGACCTCTGTGAACCGTTCCACCCCTATTTAAAACTTTATCAACTCTACGACTAGCTTTCATATGCACATGACCCTGTGACATGTGTCCTCCTTTATTGTTGAGCCCTGATGAATAATATTCCTGAAATAATTTTGGACATGTTTGTTTCTCAAGCCTGTAGCGTGCACTAATAACAGAGCAAAGGCTTCACTGCTCTGCTTTGGTTCAGATGTCTGGTCCGTTTGTTTCTCGCTCTATACTTAAGATGAACAAGTTTAAGAGGCTCTGCATTGTGTAGAGCTGAGTACACATCAGAACAGAGTGCAAACAGCAATGATGATGATATCGATGATGATGATGATGGTGTGACCTTTGACCCCTCACCGTATGGGTGGCTCTGTGTCTCTTGCAGTCAGGGAGCTCTGTGGACGAGGTGCTGTTGGACTGTCTCGCAGCACTGCTGGCCTGTTTGAAGCATATACACTTCTACTTCCAGGTCATCCCTCCCTCTCCCCCGCCCCCCGGCCTTTGATTTCACCCTACACCATGTCCCCTGCTCGTGTGTCTCACTGCACCTCCTCCAGCTCCCTTTGAGATGCCCATCAAAGGCAGCGTTGTAGCTATTCTAAACCTTCATGTACTGGTATTTGTGCACTGGTCAGAGGCGGATCAAGCTGCTTTTTTTCCAAGACGTGCGTCAGTTAAATCCAAAATCTTATGCATGTACCAGGACATCTTTTTTTATATATATATATATATATATATATATATATATATACACTACCAGTCAAAAGTTTTTGAACGGATTTTTAATGCTTTTAAAGAAGTATCTTCTGCTCACCAAGGCTGCATTTATTTAAGGACAGCAAAAACAGTAAATTTTTTACTATTTCAAATAACTGTTTTTTATTTTAATATATTTTAAAATGTAATTTATTCATGTGATCAAAGCTACATTTTCAGCATCATTACTCCAGTCTTCAGTGTCACATGTTCCGTCAGAAATAATTTAAAAATGCTGATTTGCTGTTCAAGAAACATTTTTTTTTTTATTATTATGATCTGTATTTAAAACATTTTTTCAGGATTCTTTGATGAATATAAAGATCAGCATTTGTCTAAAATAAAAAAAGCTTTTGTAACATTATATACTATACTATACTATTCAAAAGCCAGGTGCTTTTTTTTCTGGGGAAAAAATTATAGAACTTAATACTTTTATTTAGCAAAGATGCTTTAAATTGATCAAAAGTGATGAAGACATTTATAATGTTACAAAAGATTTCGATTTCAGATAAATGCTGATTGCTATTCATCAAAAAAACCTGAAAAATATCTACTCGGTTGTTTTCAACATAATAATAATACTAATAATAAATGTTTTTTGAGCAGAAAATGAGAATATTAGAATGATTTCTGAAGGATCATGTGACTGGAGTAATGATACTGAAAATTCAGCTTTGAAATCACAGGAATAAATGACATTTTAAAATATATTAAAATAGAAAACAGCCATTTTAAATAGTAAAACTATTTCAGAATGTTACTGTTTTTGCTGTACCTTGGATCAAATAAATGCAGGCATGTTGAGCATTAGAGACGTATTTAAAAAACATTCAAAAATCTTACTCTTTAAAAACTTCGTAGTGTGTATATATAATAATTGAAATCTCTTAGCATCCATTACATAATTTTTAACATCATTTTACATTTACATTCTGGTCACTTCTGGAGAACATTATTTTGAACTGTTTCCAGACTTTATTTACTGGAATTTTTAAGAGTAACTAGCTTTAAATTCAACTTACCCCAAATTTGAGACATTGTACTGCAGTGATCTGTTTTTCATTCCATCGGCTAGAGTTTTAGCATTTAGTTAGTTAGCAAGTAATTTATAATAGTTATGTGTCATTTAATTAGATTTGTCTAGGTGTGATCAAGAAAATGCTTACAGACATTCCCAGCAAAAAAAAAAAAATCGTCAGTGAACTTCCTTGTTTACAAACCTCACATTTTCAATGTGTTGATTTACAAATGCATTAAAAAGTGCATGTCTGGTTCATGAAATCTAAACACACACACCCTTTTACACTGGTTTGGTGTGTATATGTGTGTGTTTTGCACCTGAATGGCTAACTCTCTCTGTCTTTCTTGAGTCTGTCTATTACCAAACCGCTTGCAGTGACCTTTCTTTGTATAATCAATGTGTAAATTGTGCTTATGTGACATTCAGCATTTAACAGAAATGTAGCTTCAATCAAAGATCCCAGACCAGAGAAACATACTCTCAGTAATAAGTATATGCCATCACCAGATCTGACATTTTAATATTAAAATAAATAAATAACATGTGACTCCTCTACTGTATCTTGATGGTGTTTCCCAAAGAGCTTGCTTATTGGTGGAATGGCCTGGCATTACATAAGCAGCAGTGCTTCTATTGGTCTGCTGAAACACAGTCCGCTTTTCTTGAGATTTCCATGTTTCCTCTCTTGTGATTTCTGTGGTTCATGTGACTTGTGACTGCCACCATGAACGCAATCGCTATGCAGTTGGTACCATGCAAGTGTACGATTTATGCATACAGTCTTTAATATAAGCACTTTAAATAGTTTTTTAGTCAGTTGTTACATTCGTGATTCATTGGACAGCCGTTTATGGACATTAGAAATGGTTACATGAATCATACAGTCAAATCTAAAATGTTTAGAGATAGCAGAGATTATCAGGTAGTCTGGAATAGATGGTAGAATCTTTTTAAGATGTTCACTAATTAGCTAGATTCAGAAATATGGTATAGAAATAAATTCGAACAGATTGTCCAGAAAGCACTTGCAGGGCACAGCTGTGAACGTGTCTGAGTATGAGAGAGAGCGCAAACAGAGCCCCGTTGCCCCCTGTACTCCCCCTTACCTGTCCTCCAATATCCCATCATGCATTGCAGGAGCTGAGAGAAATCCACAACAAACAACAGAGGCAGAAACAAAAGGAGATGGAGGCTGACATCACCCAGCCATCGCATGACAGGAAGTCCACAGAATTACAAGAGACTAGGTATTTTATGTCTTTTCATGGCTGCTTTTGTTAGATAAAAATTTGACTTATTAACGGGCCTTTATGTTGTTGCTCACTTTCCTTTAGGTTGTCAGGGACAGAAGATGGTGTGTCTCCCGCATGGAGAGATGATGGGCTGGGTAAAGCTCCCACTCCTCCTGTGTCTCAGGCTTGGATAAGCCAAGTGAGTGAAGAGGATAACCACAGCAGAGCCGAAGTACAGGATAACCTCTCCAAACTCTTCACACAGCATCCGGGAAAACTTCCGGGTCAGTCTCCCTGGTCTATGGCAGGTGGGACAAAAAGATGATGTTGAACCAGAATTGGATTGTTTTCGCAGCTGCTTTTTGATTGTTTATCCATATTGAGATATTTATCCTAAATTGCATAAATCTATGTAACGTGTGTGTTTGTGTTATAGATAAGATTCCAGTGTCTGGCTTTAATCAGGATAAGGTAAAGGTGGTCTACTATAGAGCACTGTATCCCTTTGAGGCCCGCAGTCATGATGAGATCACCATCCATCCTGGAGACATAGTGATGGTAAGCCATTTTTAACATTTTAATAATAAAAGTTTCTTGAGCAGCAAACCAGCATATTGGAAACATTTTTCTAAAGGATCATGTGATTCTGAAGACTGGAGATTTAGCCTGGCCATTACAAGAATAAATTACATTTAATTAAATATTAAAATAGAAAACAGTATGTTTAAGTTGTAATAATATTTGGCAGTCTTGGTGTGTTTAAATTACTTCTTTCAAAGACAATTAAAATCTTACCAACCCAGACTTTTGAATGGTTATGTATATACAAGATTTAAAGCAATAGTAATCCACAATTATTTTTTTTATTTTGCATGTAATTGCTCTGTTTTTTACTGTTTGAGAAATAGTTTCATTAATCACATCAATTTTGGCTGAGAAATTATTCTCTCCAAAAGATAAAGTTGTTATTGTGTTAAATGAGAAAAGCATTAAATAGACATTTCAAAAAGTAGCTTTAGAAAGAAATATATTGCATGTAATGTAAGATGATGTATTGGTCTTTGCTGGGGCAGGTGCATTAAATTCTTTAATCATTTTAACACATTATTTTTTCGAAAATTAATTGTCCCAGGTTAACTTGTTAAATCAACAGCCCTAGTTCTGATGTGTGCTTACCAGAGAGTGTGTGATTGTCTTTGCCTTGTGTGAGAATATATGTGTGCTATTAGTGTGTACATTTACTGACTTCTGACCCTGCCTCTGTCCTCCCTTTGCTCACTCTGCCTGAAGGTGAAGGGAGAGTGGGTAAGTTGAGGTTTTCTGCACCTTATGCACTTTTATTTGTTTCTAGTGTGTCTTTGTCCTTAATGTTCTCTGTATTGTTCATATGTCACTGAGCTAAAACAGACCCTGTACAGAGATTATGATACAGTGCAAAAGTATTAATTCTCAGTTTTTTCACATTTTGTTATGTTGTTGCCTTATGTTAAACTGCTTTAAATTACGTTTTTTCTACATCAATCTACATATATACACCATAATGGCAAAGCAAAAAAACAGGTTTTTAACATCTTTGAAAATGTATTAAAAATTAAAAACCTAAATGATTCCATTGCATAAGTATTCAAACCATTATCTGGGACCGTTCAAATTTAGCTCAGGAGCATTTTGCTTGTAGATGTTACTACACTTCAAATGAAGTAAACCTGTGGCAAATTCAGTTGAATGGGTATGATTTAGAAAGGCACACGTCTTACTAAAAGATCGAACAGCTGAAAATGCATAGCAGAGCAAAAACCAAGCCCTGAGGGTAAAATAAAAAACTGCCTGTGGAGCTCAGAGACAGGACTGCATCTGGGGAAAAGTTGAGAAAAAATTCTACTGCATTGAAGGTTCACAGAAGCTGTAGTCTCCATTACCCTTAATGGAAGAAGGGTCATAACCTCAGACTGGGCAGAAGGTTCACCTTCCAACAGTACAGTGACCCTAAGCACACAGAAAGAGTGGCTTATAGATAACTCTGAATGTCCTAGCGTGTTTCTGAAGAAACCTGAAAATGTCTGCCAGACCCCATCCAAGATGACAGAGCTTGAGAGGTGAAGAGGTGAGAAGAATGGCAGATAATTGCCAAATGTTGATTTGCAAATCTTGTTGCATCATACTCAAAAAGACTTGAGGCTGTAAAGGTGCTTCAGGTAGGTAGTGAGTTAAGGTTATGAATACTTATGCAAAGTACTTCTCATTATGTTATGTCCGTTTTTTTTGTTTGTTTGTTTTTTTTAAAGAAATTTATGAAATTATGACAATTCTGTTTTTGCTTTGTCATTATGGTGCATGGAATGTAGATTTATGTGGAAGTGATTTAAAACAGTTTAACATAAGGCAGCAACATAGCAAAATGTGGAAAAATATGAAGGAGTATGAATACTTTCGCAAGGACTGTATGTGGCTAACAACGTGTATGTTGTTGAGTCTTCTGCAAAATTTCAGAGTCTTTGCTATGTTTCCCATTAGCTCACTCTGAGAAAGGGCAATGACCATTTATTCCATTTCCTGTGTTAAATCAACATAATGAGTTTATTGTGTCATCACGTACAGTCACTGTGCTCTGTGTTTTCCAGTTCATGTGTTTCTCTGATGTTTATGAACATTGGTTCCCTGTTTATTTGATATTTGTTTTGCGTCTTTTCGCATCCTGTTTGTATATCTCTCATTTGCTTTCTCTTGTGCTTCCCTTTTCAGGTGGATGAGTCTCAGACAGGGGAACCTGGATGGTTAGGAGGAGAGATTAAAGGGAAGACTGGCTGGTTCCCTGCCAATTATGCAGAGAAGATTCCTGAATCTGAAGTTCCTCTTAGTTTGAGAGCCAGCGCTGCTTCTAGTTCCGCCCCTAAATTGCCTTCCCATTTATCATCTGCTTCTTCATCAACCACCGCCCCACCCATGCAGCCAGTCCCCACAGAGCCTGCTTCGATAGCCCCGCCCTCATCAGCCCCTGTCCCTCCAGGCCCCGCCTCCTCCTCTTCCTCAACATCCAGTAACTGGGCAGATTTCAGCACTACGTAAGTAGTTTGTCCATAGCAAAAATTACTAGCAATGACATTTACAGACTAAGCTTTTCAGTTCAGGCAGAACTGAATTCTTTATTCTGTGCTCATCTGACTTTTAATTCAGGTGGCCAACTAATTCTGCTGTGGAGAAGCAGGACAGCGATGGATGGGATGCCTGGCCGACCCAACCCACTCAGCCTTCCCTGTCAGTGCCCAGTGGAGGGCAGATCAGACAGCGCTCTGCTTTCACCCCAGCCACGCTCTCTGGCTCCTCGCCCTCACCTGTGCTGGGCCAGGTATATAATCTATGTCAAAAACTGCTCCTGTGGATGTCAATGAATTTTTTGTGTTACATTTCTTAAACTTTCTGTACAATTTCTAATAAATAAAGGCATAAATGTTTTAAAGGCATAATTCACCCAAAAATTCAAATTTTGCTGCAGGGTGAAAAGGTGGAGGGTCTGCA
The DNA here is from genome assembly GCF_049309525.1 of Garra rufa. Lineage (NCBI taxonomy): Eukaryota > Metazoa > Chordata > Actinopteri > Cypriniformes > Cyprinidae > Garra > Garra rufa. The sequence continues at coordinate 13,991,703 of NC_133366.1, forward strand.
GGCGCAGGCTTTGTATCCATGGAGAGCCAAGAAAGACAATCACCTGAACTTTAACAAGAATGACGTGATCACCGTACTGGAGCAGCAGGATATGTGGTGGTTTGGAGAGGTGCAAGGGCAGAGAGGATGGTTCCCCAAATCGTACGTCAAACTAATCTCTGGGCCCGTCAGGAAATCTATGAGGTGTGTGGCATTACTGTATTGGTTATTGGTCAAATGACAATATAAAACAATAGGTCTTCCTGGCAAAAAGTTTAGTTTTTAAAATATATTTAAACTTCTTATTCTAACATAAAAGGTCTTTAAAGTTGTGTTTTGGGCCATTATGCTTTGCCACAGTATCTGTCAAACGAACTAAAACCGAAGGCACAATATGCCCTAATCCCGCGTTACAAAGCGAAGGGCGCACTTCGTTTAGGCGATCAGCTTGTGATCCGGTGTTTTCCACACCTATGAACGTCTCAGTTCACAGTGAATGTGGTGAACTTGTTTATTGCATGTGCTGTGAGTTTAGCAGTATGAATTGTTGACAGCTAGCTGTTTAAATTGTGAACGTCACTGCAGTCCAAATTCAAAATATCTTTCAAGTATAGAAATTAGGAAAGAAGTATTGTAATTTCCCTACTGTAGGGTAAAGCAAATAATTATATATTAAAAAATTAATAAATATTAATTTTTATTTATTTTATTAAATATATGGCTATTACTATCAGAGGAATAACAATAATATAAAATTGTTATTATTATTATATTCTAATTTGTTTGGCTTTCTAAAATGCCAGTGAGAATGTAGTTTAGACTGAGACAGTATACCACAGATAAAAAGAGGGTCGAGTCCCCTTTAAAGTTCAGGTACAAGTCAATTCACTGACTTAAGTTTATAAGTTACGAACATGGGTTGGAGCTCTTAATTTGAAACTGTCTCGAAGTTCATTAAATAGAATAACTTAAATTTAAAATGTACAAAATGTAAATTTTCTCCAAGTCTTCATTTGTCTTTTTTTTTATATCGCAATAAATACTGTATCATGGACTTCATATTGCAATATTATCGTATCGTGGGATTTTGATATTGTTACATTATTATTGGCTATTAGCTTCTCTAAAAGTGAAATTAGACACCATTATGATACCTCTTTTTTTTTTAAGTGATGTTGAATGTGCGGTTAGGTGTTTCATTTGGACTGTAATGTTGAGAATTCTGTTGTTCTGTTTCAGTATTGAATCCGGTTCTTCAGACAGCCCTCCCAGTGTTAAGAGACCCAGCCCCTCTCCAAACAAACCCACAGATCTCGGAGAAGGTCAGATTACCAGCAACAGCTTGATGGACCATGTGTTTCTCCCTTTTCTTAATCATTTTGTTTCTGAATGTCTGTGTGATTTTGTCTAATCACAGAGTATGTGGCCATGTATACATATGAAAGCAATGAGCAGGGTGACTTGACCTTCCAGCAAGGAGATATCATCACAGTCACAAAGAAAGAAGGGGATTGGTGGACCGGCACTGTGAGCGGGAAGACGGGAGTCTTTCCCTCAAATTATGTCAAACCTAAAGAATCTGAGGTAACAACGTAAAATTTTATATCTACTTATTTTATATACTTTTGATACAGTGGTAAAAAAAAAAATAGTTTTAAGTCAGTTATTTCTAGCTTTTTCCATTAATTGTAATAACCCAGTGAGATTTTTGTTTGCACAAGGAGTCTGACAACAGCCAGTGCTCCAAACAGAGATCTGATCTCACCATCATCCAGTCTGTCTGGAATGACTTGAAGAAACAGAACAAACTGAGACAGACTAAATCCAGAAGAACTGTGGCAATGTCTCCAAGATGCTTTAAGAAACCTACCTGCAAAGCTACAGTACTGTTAAAAGTTTTAGGCACTTTTGTAAAAATGAGGATGCTGTCAAAATAATGTCATAAATAGATTTTATCAATTAACTTCAAGTAACTAAATTAAATCAGCATTTGATGTGACCATCCTTTACATTTAAAACAGCTTTTTCCCTAGCTCCACTTGTAGTTTGTCAGGTAGCTTTGAAGGTAGTTTTCTTGGATTGTTTCTGGATGATGATGAGATCAGATCTCTGTGTGGAACACTGGCTGTTTTCAGACTCCAAAATCTCACTGGATTATTACAATTAATGGCAAAATGAATGTTTTGAAATGTAAACTGATATTTCCTACTGAAACACTACAGCGAAAGATAAAAATAACTGACTTAAAACCATTTTTAGCTGGTTAGAAAATACTAGTGTATTAATAATTATGGCCACCTCTGTAACTGCGTGCAAAAAAAAATGTTATTGTAGTCAAATAAAAAAAAATTTTTTTTAACCAATAAAATCAGTATAACAATAGCATTCTTTCCACTTTTCATTAGGGTTTGGGATCTGCCGGAAAAACAGGAAGTTTAGGGAAGAAACCAGGTTGGTGCCAATGTCCTCAAGCAACTTTCTCGTAAAATTGTACCATATGACTTTTATATTGCCTTAGTTCTTGTAAAAAAAAGCAGCAATTGTGTGGCCTTTATAAATGAACTAAGTGTGGCCTTAATTATACCATAACAGTATTTTATTAAAGAGCAGCCTTGTATTCCAGCTTTTTTTGTCCTGTTTTTTATTTTCTTTTTTTCCTGTGTTCAGAGATTGCTCAGGTGATCGCTCCTTACACGGCCACCGGGGCAGAGCAGCTCACCTTAGCACCTGGCCAGCTCATTCTCATTCGCAAGAAAAACCCAGGAGGATGGTGGGAAGGAGAACTTCAGGTCTGAAAAACACAAGAGAGACATGCTATTAAATACACCCCCACTTCTACCACAAATCCTAAACATTTAATATAATCGTAGTTATAGTAGCAACACATATTTGGTGCTCCGTGATTATTTGTGCTCAGAATGATATGTGACCCTGGACCACAAAACCAGTCATAAGGTTAAATTTTACAAAACTGAGATATACACATCATATGAAAGCTCAATAAATAAGCTTTCTATTGATGCATAGTTTGTTAGGATAGGACGATATTTGGCATATTATACATCTATTTGAAAATCTGAAATATAAGGGTGCAAAAAATCAAAATACTGAGAAACTCACCTTTAAAGTTGTCCAAATTAAGTTCTTAACAATGCATATTACTAATCAAAAATTACATTTTGATAGGTTTACAGTAGAAATTTTACAAAAAATCTTAATGGAACATGATCTTTACTTAATTTTCTAATGATTTTTGACAAAAGAAAAATCAATAATTTTGACCCATACTATGTATTTTTGGCTATTGCTACAAATATACCCCAGCGACTTAAGACTGGTTTTGTGGTCCAGGGTCACATATGATACATTGATGTGAGATATCGCTGCTTTTTATAAATTAGATTGTATGCTACATTTTTACTTCACATTCATTTTAATGACCAACTGCTGTTGCTTTATCCAGGCAAGAGGGAAGAAGCGTCAGATTGGCTGGTTTCCAGCTAATTATGTAAAGTTATTGAGCCCCAGCACCAGTAAGACTACACCCACAGATCCCAACCCACCCAAGCTGCCAACACCCAATGCAGGTACAGGTAACTTATTGTGCCAGAAACTGGTTTCTCTTGGCACAGATGAAATGTTGTCTTTTGTACTTAAAACATTTAAGGCTCTATTTAAGTATATCAAGTTTGAGCATGTTTCCTTCCGTCATTTACTACAGGCTGGGTTACTTGTACAGTCCTGTACATTAGTAAGCCGTCTACACGCGATCATCAACTCTGCTTTCATAGTATTTGCATGTCCTCATGGGTGATAAATAAAGGCAGTCTACTAAATAACTAAGCAAATACTCCAGTAATCTGGAATAAATATATTATATTATATTATATTTAGTGCTGTCAAAATTAAGGCGATTAATTTTTCCAGTTTAACTGCATTAAAAATGTTTAACGCGGGGCAGAGCTAAGGTTGGCCAACCTATTAAAAATATACTGTTTATGTTGTTTCTACATTAATTTGAATATTGAACGTGAAATAATTGCAATATAAAAGTATATTTAAAAACTTCAAAGTTAGGTGGTAATAATCACGATTAATCACATTAATTTTAGAAAAATGTGTGATACATGTTTTTTTTTAATCGATTAACAGCACTAATTATATGTGACCCTGGACCACAAAACCAGTCATAAGGGTAAATTTTTGGAAATTGAGATTTATACATTATCTGGTTTGTTAGGATGAGACAATATTTGGCTGAGATACAACTATTTGAATATCTGGAATCTGAGGGTGCAAAAAAATCTAAATATTGAGAAAACTTCCTTTAAAGTTGTCCAAATGCACTACTTAACAATGCAAATTACTAATAGTTTTAATATATTTACGATGGGAAATTGACAAAATATCTTTATGGAACAAGATCGTTACTTAAATGTCAAAAATGGTTGTTGTACAAGATTGTTGCATAAAATCACACACTAACTTACATTTTACACTTGCATTTGTGTTTCCTTTCTATAGTGTGCCAGGTGATTGGCATGTACGATTACACGGCTCAGAACGATGACGAGCTGCCTTTTGGGAAGGGCCAAATCATCAATGTCTTGAGCAGAGAGGATCCTGATTGGTGGAAAGGAGAGCTGAACGGTTCCGTCGGCCTTTTCCCATCGAACTACGTCAAGATGACCACCGACACAGACCCCAGCCAACAATGTGAGTCCAAAACGTTCTCCTATATTTTACACACGCACTCACACTGAACCTCTCTCTATCCTTCTCAAAGAAATTCAAACAAGCTCTGAAATCCTTAAAAGATACAATTGGCTTGAGGCGTCACCAAAAGTTATTTCTTTCAAATCTTTGAGGACCTTCTCCAGAATTAGTTGTAGTTACTTCCTCACGGTGTGGTGAGTCACAGAGCGTCCGACGTCCACACCGAAGCCCATCCTCTTCCTGTTTCCGAGCAACCTCTCACCTCATGTCGTAGAGCATTAAGTAGACTCTCATCTCTCTTTCTCTCTCTGCCTGCATGCCGGTGTCCTTGTCATTGTGGCGTCCTGTGAAAAGTGTCTTGCAGAGTTCATTTAGTTCTCCTAGCTCGTAAAGATTTTGCACATTGTGGTTTTCTTTTCTTTCCTTTTTTTGTTTTCGATTTTTTTTTTCCTTTTTTTTGGCTTATGTGCTGTGTTTTCCTCTTTCTAGGACTCTTTTGTTGCCCATATCCCACTCAGCCTTGAAAGTCCTCAAAGCGACCCACTATCCCTTAAACCGTGCCCAGCGGGATGATGGGAGATGGAACATTGATCATGTGACTACCCCCCCCACACAGCTGGCTTTGTGGCCAGAAGAGACGATACCACAGCAGTCGTTAACCTCAATATTCAGAACCGTAGACTCCTCCGCATTAAAGCAATTAAATAAACGAGAATGCCTAATATTATTTGAAGGATCTCTTTCCTTTTTTCCTTTGACAAATTCATGAAATTAATCGTTCACACTGAATTTGTACAACACTAATCAGAGTGCTGGATAGTGGGTCCTTTTGTGGCTTTCTGTGATCTCGCCCCAAAACCTGTAGGTACAAAAAAGCTGTTTTGAAGCAACCAATCAGAATGGTTCCATTCAGTGTTAAGTTCCACCGCTTCATCCGACTAATGCACGCTTTCTGCTCCTCCAAGCCCCGCCCCCCGGGTTTCTCATTGGACCATAGCACCACAGAATGACCCACTATTCATGAGTCATGACGTAACGGGGTGCAGTATCAAACATGTGTCATAACTGACATGCTTACTAGTGTCATTGCAATCTCATCAAGGCTCTAATATGTGGAATTGAGACATAGCGATGTGTACAGCATATCCGACCAATTGAAATAACAAGAAATCATACTTTTGGGATGCCAAGTGTGTCTAAAACAAGTCAAGTGATCTTGAAAATGAGTATGTACCAAACTGGTCGGATATGCGTGGGCTTCATGTAGAATACTATTGTGTGTCATTCAGAACAAACCCCTCACCCCTCACCCCTTCCAGTACACACAGGTGCTGTCAGTCAATTTGACGGACAGGATGGACGTCTCTGTTCATCCGGTCCAGTCACATGCCTCTCTGTGTCATTGTTTGTTACGTGTTCATACCAAAACAGTGGATGAATTGATTTGTGTTTGTGTGCTTGCTAGTCTCTTGTTTGTTTTTTTTATTTTTTATTGATTGTTTCGTTGTGTTTGTGTGACGGGGTTGGTGTTGCAAACCAAAAAAAAAAAACTGCACAACTGCCACTTACGGATGGTACAGTGATAGACAAAGTGCGTACATGTATAAAAATGTTGCTGGAAGGGACGAACTCCTTAAAAGCTTGGGTTCATTTCTTGTATAATTGTATTTCCCATATAGATGGATGAATGCTTTTTGTTTTTTGTATTCTCAATCGTTTACTGTCATCATTCTGTCATGTTGATTGAATTTGCAATTATTTTTGAAATGTCGATGAACACTAGATTTCGAGGTGTTCTTGATATAACAGCTCACTATTTTTATAATGATCAAAAATTGTTATGCATAGTGTTTGAGAAAAAATCCACTGCAGTATGTACACCGTCCTTTATCGGAAAACAACAATATGACAGTGCAAGGAGTGAACGGAGAGCATCCAAATTTTATAAATTGAGTTGTCATGCTTTGAATGAAACCCTAAACAGCATTTAAAAAATAATTAATGTACTGAATACAAGCTTAATACCCTTCTAATCACAAATGCTTATGAATAAATAGATGTTTACACAAGCGCAAGAATGAAGACTGGAATTTTCTTTTAAATACGAGAGACATTCGATCATCCAGGGCAGCGTTTCCCAAAAGCATCGTAAGCTTAAGTTGATCATAGCTCCATTGGTTTCAATGGGTCTACGATGTACTTAAGCTTACGATGCTTTTGGGAAACGCAGCCCTGAGTGTTTTTTCTGCTTGTTAGAAAGCAAACAAAGCATGGCATTAATTTGTACTCCTACAAAATTGCACTGGCAACACATGAACTGATTTCGTTTTTTATCTGCCTCATAACAGTGTTGTAATTTTAATGCAGAAACAAGACGTGAAATCATGTCTGTGTGGTTCTTTATTGGTTCCACAGTGTACAAGTATTTGAGGTTGCTGCTTTATTATTGGCTGGATGGACTGTACCCCATGTCCGTGATTAGGTTTGTTTTGTTTTGTTATTTTTAAGTGAACATACCCATCCTCAGACCACAGAAGCACAAATGCTTCCTTCCTATTTGCAATACTCTGTAATAAAAATGCATTTGTTCTGAATATCTCACCAAAATGTCCAAAGCATTAACCGTTGTACTTGACTAATAAAGCATTTCATCAAAAAATAAAAAATAAAATGAATGTACAGTTAAAAACTCAACTATATACAACAATTCCTAGCTTTAAACAAAGTGTCATACCACCTTTATAAAAAAAAAATGTGTAACCATTAAAGAACTCCATGGCAACTTGCAGACTGGCTTTATTTATTTATTTCTTTTCAATCTGCTACCAGATAAAGTGATTGTGTCACTATCAAACACCAATGTTTTTAAATCCATGGTACACTCTAAAAAATGCTGGGTTAAAAACAACCCAGCGCTGGGTGAAATATGGACAATTCCAGCGATTGGGTTGTTTTGACCCAGCAGTTGGGTTAAATGTTTAACCCAGTCTTCTGCATAGTTTTATTTACCTCAACTTACAATTGCTTGCACCCTAAAAATGCTGGGTTATATGGCAGCCCAGCACTGGGTAAATATTGAACAGAATACATGCTGGGTTATTTTGACCCAGGTGGTTGGGTTAAATGTTTTTACCCGACATGCTGGGTTGTTTTTATTCAAGCCATCTATTGTGTGTAAATGATTATATTGCTGGCTTAAAATGGGCTGGAAATTAAAAATATATATACTCTATTGAGTGCAACAGCAGTAATCATAAGATGAAAATTTATTATTAAGAACGAACACTCATGGACTCATTTTACTCATTTAACAAGCATTTTAGAAAAAAAAATAAAATAAAATAATTAAAAAGTAGCATTTTACTACTTACATTAGTGCATTCAACCGTTCTCTGTAAGCCAAAGATGGGCTGCTGTTTGCCGGGGAATACGCACCTCAGACTGCCACCTCACGTTTCACTCATAGCTGAAATATGCTGTGACTGACTCCACAACCAGCCCATAAACAAACAGTACTGAGATTAGAGAACATATTTTAACATTAAATTAAATTAAATTAAATTCAGTATTGTAATGAGTAAAATAAATTTATGTTATGCAAGGCAAAAGGCGTTTTGAACACTAAACATAGTTTCAGTGGTCAGTAAGACTGACCCGGACACTAACCCAATGACTGGGTAACACAAAAACTACCCAGCAGGCTCAACTCAGCAGTTGGGTAGAAAAAAATTACCCAGCAGCCTACAGAAAAACTACCTAGCACCTGGGTAAATTAAAAAAAAAAAATAACCCAGTAAAGTGACACAACAAGCTGAACCCAGCATTTGGGTAAAAAACAAATAATAATAATAACCCATAATTTTTTTTGAGTCCTGACAAATATTAAAAACAACCAAATAAAATGACCCAGCATTTGGGTAAAAAAAAAAAAAAACAGCAATTTTTTTGAGTGTGAAATGTATTATTTTTTTAAAGTTGAATAAAAAAAATTAAATTAAAAAGTGCTTGCACTCTAAAAAAAAAAAAAGCTGGGTTAAAAACAACCAAACTTGGGTTATTTGGCAACCCAGCGCTGGGTAAATATTGGACAGAAAACATGCTGGGTTATTTTAACAGCTGGTTGGGGTAAATGTTTGTACCAACATGCTGGGTTGTTTAATTTAAGTCAACGAAAATCTTATCTTAAAATGGACTGGAAACTAAAAATCCCTCAGAATTATAGAGGCAACAGCAATAATCAAAAGAAGAACATTTATTATTAAGCAAGAACACCCATGGACAAAAATATAGGACAAATTGAATTTAATACAGCATAGTTTACAATGTTACACATATTTAACTTGTTTAACAAGAGTTTTAGAAATAAAAAATGTAACATTTAAAAGTAGCATTTTAATTTTAGTGTATTCAGCCATACTCTGTAATAACCAAAATCTTGCTAATTCTCGTGCCGGTGTGTCGGTAAAATCTATACCGGTGATGGGCCGCTGTTCACGTTTCACTTGTAGCCAAAATATGCCGTGACTGACTCCATAACCTGCCTATAAACAAACACAACTGAGATTAGAGAACATATTTTAGCATTAAATTAAATTCAGTATAATAACAAATAAATTAAATGTATGTTATGCAAGGCAATAGGCGTTTCCATCATGCAAAATAGCCGCTGTTGATGCAGCTGACTGACATGTCGTATGTTGCGTTGCCATAAAATAATATCATTTACAGCACAGTAAAGACTATAAATGAAATAAAATTTGTACAAACCTTTATTTTGCTGAAGAAGTGCACTGAGAATTAAAAAGCCAGCGCATTGACTGTAACTCAACAACTGGGTTGTTTCATCGGAGACAGGCTCAACCCAGCAGTCGGGTAGAAATAATAACCCAATATTTAATAACCCATTAAAAATGACTCAGCAGCTTAGTTACAGAAAAACCACCCAGTACCTGGTTAAAAATAACCCAATATTTAATAACCCATTAAAAATGTCTTAGCAGCTTAATAACAGAAAAACTATCCAGCGCCTGGGCAAATTAACCCAATAAAATGAACCAACTAGCTGAACCCAGCATCTGAGTTAAAAAACATAACCCAGCATTTTTTAGATTGCATAAAAACTACCCAGCACCTGGGTTGAAATATTACTACAATAAAATGACCCAGCATTTGGTGCATCAGCAATGTATTCATAAATGTTCACTTTTTGATCATTGCTGACGTCTCCAGTAATTATGTGTCTGATTTTTAATCTACAACCAATTTTTGGTTCATTTTAAACCAGCCATATAGTCATTTTTAAACAATAGTTGACTAGTAAAACTACCCATAGGTTGGGTTTACCATTTAAAGAACTGCTGAGTTGCTGGGTTTGTCAATATTTCACCCAAAGCTGGGTTGTTTTTAACCCAGCATTTTTTTAAAGTGTAACTTTTAATTCATGACTCACACCAAGTATGGCATAAAATCAGCATTGCTTGAGTAATGTGTGACCCTGGAGCACAAAACCAGTCTTAATTAGCACGGGTATATTTGCAGCAATAGCCAAAAATACATTGTGTGACTCAAAATTATTTTATGCCAAAGATTATTAGTATTTTAAGTAAAGATCATGTTCCATTAAGATATAGCCTTAAATATATCAAAACGTAATGTTTGATTAGAAATATGCATTTCTAAGAACTTCATTTGGACATCTTTAAAGGCATTTAGATTTTTTTGCACCCTCAGCTTATTTATCCGGCTTTTAGATAATGCATAAATCTCAATTTCAAAAATTGAACGTTATGACTGGTTTTGTGATCCAGGGTCACATATGCCTGCAGACGTATTCTACAGATGTGAATGAACATTTAGTTCGTTTTATATTAATTCTGATTGGGCAATCGCAGTCAAATGCAGTCAAAAATATTTTTGTATAGTTGAGCGTGTTCCTATGATAACTGCTAGTTACGCCTCGTATCACTCCGTCATCTCTCTCTTCTCACATAATAAAGTAAGTTCAACTCAAATCAATGTTGCATGTCCAATTTTTCATTTGATATTAAGTGTAATAAGCTTCAGGTGCTTTATTTTGCAATAATCCTACATGATTCCTTACTTAATACAAAGAGAAAAATCATTCAGCTTTAATTTCCAGTAATGCAAGTTTGTTGTAAGTGCTTTATTTTTGTCTGAATTAATGTACTAATGAATTATTAATTTTTTAATCTATTAATCTAAGCATGAGATTTGACTGCGCATGACCTCTGCGTTTCACAGGGTGTGCCGACCTCCACCTGCTTGACATGCTGACCCCAGTGGAACGGAAGAGACAGGGTTACATACATGAACTTATTGTTACAGAGGAGAACTATGTCAATGACCTGCAGCTAGTCACTGAGGTAAAACTAGTAAGACATTACGGTTTAATCAGGCCTATAGACTGGCAAAGATGAGCAGTAGTCAGGGCTGTTGTCTGTTTGATGTTTAGAAACTGCTGAGGTGTTTTATCCACATTATGTTAGTAATTGTGTGTATATACTTTCAAAATGGTTATTGTTTTTATTTTATTATATATTTAACATATAATTTACATTTATATTGACTTTTTTTTAATATTACTCTATATTTCATTTAGACATTTTCTATATTCACCTAATGAGTAATGGCTGTTGTTTTATTTTATTTGGGGATAAAATATTACCCAGACATTTTCAGATTTCTCCTAATGAGTTTATTTTTTGTTTTTGTTTTTTATTTTGTGATATTTTATAAATTCAATCAGTGAGTATTTTATTTTATTTTAGGATCAAATACTTCCCAGACATTTTCTAAATTCATCAAACATGTTTTATTTTATTTTATTTTATTTTATTTTATTTTAGGATCAAATACTTCCCAGACATTTTCTAAATTCACCTAATGAGTATTTTATTTTATTTTGGGATAAAATATTACCCAGACATTTTCTAAATTCACCCAATGTTTAATGTGTTTTAAAACAATTTAATCAATGTTTGCTATGCTTTCAGACGTTCCAGAAGCCTCTGCTGGAGTCGGAGTTGTTGACTGAGAAGGAGGTGGCCATGATCTTTGTCAACTGGAAAGAGCTGATCATGTGCAACATTAAACTGCTCAAGTACGCCACCTACTGATTAATACAGTGTAAAATCCTAACCTCATCATTAGTCACCATGCAATTAACCTCTGATTTAAGCTCCGTCTTTATTCATTGTTGAGACGACTATGAGAATAGATTGGATGTAATTCCATATAATGAGCATTACGTGGCTTACCCAGAATGTCCCTCTCACTGTCTCCAGGGCGTTGCGGGTGAGGAAGAAGATGTCAGGTGAGCGCATGCCAGTGAAGATGATTGGTGACATCCTGACAGCTCAGCTTCCTCACATGCAGCCATACATCCGCTTCTGCAGCTGCCAGCTCAACGGCGCCACCCTCATTCAGCAGAAAACAGACGAGGTGCCTGAATTCAAAGAGTTTGTTAAGGTGGGTTTATCCAATGTGATGCTTTTTTTCTGGTATTGTTTGCAACTTTCATTTGTAATAACTCCTTTTAAATAATTTCAACATTTGTATATTTTTGGAAGAAAATGCCATTACATTGAGCAATTTCAGGCTGTCTCCATTGTTGAATTTCCATAACTGATTGTGCATATTTCTGCATATTTTATCTCTGTGAAGCTGCTTTTACACAATCTGTATTGTATAAAGGACTATAGAAATAAAGGTTTCTTGAATTGACTTGTGTAGTTGATATTTTATGCATATTTACATGTTTTACAGAGGTTGGCAATGGACCCTCGCTGTAAGGGAATGCCCCTGTCCAGCTTCCTCCTCAAACCCATGCAGAGAGTCACCCGATACCCCCTCATCATCAAAAACGTATGTACATGGTATCTTGATAATCAACTATTTTTTAAGTACTGTATGAAAAGCCAGTAACACATTGAAAATGCTACTAAACACTGCTAAAAAACGACTATGTTTTACTTTAAAGGAACCGTATGTAGGATTGTGGCCAAAACTGGTACTGCAATCACTTTCAAAATCCTATAGGATGGTGTATCCCCTCCCCCTCCCCCCTGACTCGAGGTTGCCAGCTAAGCTGCAGGATCTGTTTTCAGCCGTCTCCATCTTTCAAAGGCATCTCCTATACAAATCCTTGTTTTATTTCGGACTTTGTCACGACGTATTTCGGATTCATAACGAGGTCTTTTAGGTTTCGTAACGTTATACATGTTTTATCCGACACGTTCGTAGCTGCAGCTGTAACTAGAGCAGAGCTGGCAACCCGGATGACGAAACTCTACTGACTTTGTTGATTGGTAGACAGCTGGAGGGTGGAGCCTCAGACCAAAACACAAAATGACAACAATAACATCAGTTGTGGGCTGCAACTTTCACTTTTAAATGACAATATCCTGGCCGGACCACTGTTGTCAGTGATATAAGTATTTGAAATGAACATGATTTCTTAATGTCTAGTGACATGTCAGGGCCATTTTATGATTAACTGAAATAAATTTCTTACATACGGTTCCTTTAAAGGAGAAGTTAACTTTACAGATAATTTACTCAAGTCCTTGTCATCCAAGATGTTCATGTCTTTCTTTTTTAGTCATAAAGAATTTTTTTTTTTTTTGAGGAAAAACATTTCAGGATTTCTCTCGATATAGTGGACTTCTACGGTGCCCGCAAGTTTGAACTTCCTGCGGTTTAAATGCAACTTCAAAAGGGCTCTAAATGATCACAGCCAAGGAAGAAGGGTCTTATCTAGCAAAACGATTGGTTGTTTTCTTTAAAAAACTATTTATATACTTATACTTAAAAATAATTGGGAGTTTTTTGACCTACCCTAACTGTCTATTACCGGAATACAGAGTTCACACAGAGCTAGACAAGATGAGCATTTAGTGTTAAAAAGTATATAAAAATAACCAATTGTTTCGCTAGATAAGACCCTTCTTCCTCAGCTGGGACCAATTAGAGCCCTTTATAGCTGCATTTAAACTGCATTTTGGAAGTTCAAACTTGCAGGCACCATAGAAGTCCACTATACAATCGTGGCCAAAAGTTTTGAGAATTACATAAATATTGGAAATTGGAAAAGTTGCTGCTTAAGTTTTATGATAGCAATTAGCATATACTCCAGAATGTTATGAAGAGTGATCAGATGAATTGCATAGTCCTTCTTTGCCATGAAAATTAACTTAATCCCGAAAAAAAACTTTCCACTGCATTGTTAAGAAGGCTTCAGTCCAAGAAAGTCCAGCAAGCGCCAGGATGGTCTCCTAAAGAGGATTCAGCTGCGGGATCGGAGTGCCACCAGTGCAGAGCTTGCTCAGGAATGGCAGCAGGCAGGTGTGAGCGCATCTGCACCCACAGTGAGGCCAAGACTTTTGGAAGATGGCCTGGTGTCAAGAAGGGCAGCAAAGAAGCCACTTCTCTTCAAAAACATCAGGGACAGATTGATCTTCTGCAAAAAGTATGGCGAATGGACTGCTGAGGACTGGGGCAAAGTCATATTCTCCGATGAAGCCTCTTTCCGATTGTTTGGGGCATCTGGAAAAAGGCTTGTCTGGAGAAGAAAAGGTGAGCGCTACCATCAGTCCTGTGTCATGCCAACAGTAAAGCATCCTGAGACCATTCATGTGTGGGGTTGCTTCTCATCCAAGGGAGTGGGCTCACTCACAATTTGGCCCAAAAACACAGCCATGAATAAAGAATGATACACCCTCCAACAGCAACTTCTTCCAACAATCCAACAACAGTTTGGTGAAGAACAATGCATTTTCCAGCACGATGGAGCACCGTGCCATAAGGCAAAAGTGATAACTAAGTGGCTCGGGGACCAAAACGTTGACATTTTGGGTCCATGGCCTGGAAACTCCCCAGATCTTAATCCCATTGAGAACTTGTGGTCAATCCTCAAGAGGCTGGTGGACAAACAAAAACCCACTAATTCTGACAAACTCCAAGAAGTGATTATGAAAGAATGGGTTGCTATCAGTCAGGATTTGGCCCAGAAGTTGATTGAGAGCATGCCCAGTCGAATTGCAGAGGTCCTGAAAAAGAAGGGCCAACACCGCAAATAATGACTCTTTGCATAAATGTCATGTAATTGTCGATAAAAGCCTTTGAAACGTATGAAGTGCTTGTAATTATATTTCAGTACATCACAGAAACAACTGAAACAAAGATCTAAAAGCAGTTGAGCAGCAAACTTTGTGAAAACAAATATTTGTGTCATTCTCAAAACTTTTGGCCACGACTGTATGTGAGAAATCCTGAAATGTTTTCCTTAAAATACATAATTTCATTATGACTGAAGAAAGAAAGACATGAGCATCTTTAATGACAAGGTGGTGAGTACATGATCTGTAAGTTTTTGTTCTGGAACTGAACTTCTTTGTGCTTTATGTATATAGACCCATCATCTCATGTTTCTTCTCCCCTCATGTACAGATTATAGAGAACACTCCAGAAAGCCACCCAGACCACAGTCACCTGCGGCTGGCTCTGGAGAAGGCTGAAGAGCTGTGCTCACAAGTCAACGAAGGCGTGCGAGAGAAAGAAAACTCAGATCGGCTGGAGTGGATCCAGGCACATGTGCAGTGTGAGGGGCTGTCAGAGGTACTATAACACAAACCTGGTGCATAAACAGTCCTAAAAATATATTTTCATATGTAATTTATTCCTGTGGTGCGAAGCTAAATCTTCAGCATCATTACTAGAGTCTTCAGTGTCACATGATCCCTCAGAAATCATTCTAATATGCTGATTCGTGGCTCAATAAACAATTATTTTAAATAAGTATTTTTGGAATTTTTGCCTTTATTGTGATAGGACACATTAGAAATGACAGGAAGCAAAGTGGGAGAGAGATAAGGGGTGGGATCGGGAAAGGTCCTCGAGTTGCAACAGCACTGTATGTCAGCGTGCTGCCCACAAGGCTATCGGCGCAAACTCAATAAACATTAGTTATCATCATCAATTAGAACCATCTTTTCACACTCAGGACAACTAAGGGACTCATGTGCAACTATTATAGAAGGTTCAAATGCTCACTAATGCTTCAGAAGGAAACACAATGCATTCATAGCCGGGGAGGTGAAAACACTTTGAATTTGAAGATCAGGGTAAATTTAACAAACAAGCAAGTACCTTATGTAGCTTCTGAAGGCAGTACTAAATGAAAACGATGATATTTAGGAAAAATGTACACATCTTCATTCTGTTCAAAAGTTTGCACCCCCATCTTTTAATGCATTGTTTTTTCATTCTAAAGCATCAGTAAGTGTTTGAAACTTCTGTAATAGTTGCATATGAGCCCCTTAGTTGTCCTCAGTGTGAAAAGATGGGTCTCAAAATCATAGTCATTGTTGGAAAGGGTTCAAATACACAAAAATGCTGAAAAACCAGCATTATTTTGGTCAAATAAATAATGAACATTTTGCAGATTCTGCAAGGTGTATGTAAACTTTTGACCTCAATTGTATGACTCACTAATAAGCAGCCAATATGCTAGTAATATGCCTGCTAATAAGCAACTAGTTAATAGTGAGAATGAATTTTTTAAATAAAATGATACCTAAAGGTTTTTCTCTCTCTTTACAGCAACTTGTGTTCAACTCGGTTACAAACTGTCTGGGCCCTCGGAAGTTCCTGCACAGTGGAAAACTCTACAAAGCCAAAAGCAACAAGGAGCTTTACGGCTTCCTGTTTAACGATTTCCTGCTCCTCACACAGATCATCAAACCTCTGGGCTCGTCTGGAACGGACAAGGTCTTCAGTGCGAAATCCCACCTTCAGTATCGCATGTACAAAACGGTGAGATGTTCTAAGAAATCGTATTTACTGGCAATCAGCTTTTGACCTTTAATATCATTTTATTTGTTCTTTTTATTTATTCTTGATCCTTAATGTGACTCATTGATCTCTGCAGCCTATCTTTCTCAATGAGGTGCTGGTAAAGCTGCCCACTGATCCTTCAGGAGATGAACCCATATTCCACATATCTCACATTGATAGAGTCTACACTATACGGGCTGAGAGCATCAACGAGAGGTATTTACTAATTAATTTGTGTGCTTCTTAGATCTGTACTACATGTGCTCAGCTATAATTCTCCCAAACATCTTGTAATCCCGCAGGACGGCTTGGGTCCAGAAGATCAAAGCTGCTTCTGAGCTCTTCATTGAAACGGAGAAGAAGAAGAGAGAGAAAGCCTATTTGGGTTTGTCTCACATCTCACTGCTTGAATAAAGCTATGAATGCTCTGAGTGTTTGCTAAGCAGTGGTTTTGTGTTTCTGTTATGTTTGCAGTGAGGTCTCAGAGGGCCACTGGTATTGGCCGGCTAATGGTGAACATTGTTGAAGGCATTGAGCTCAAGCCCTGCCGCTCAAATGGTAAAGAATGAATACTGCATAATAAGATTTGAGATGCTTTACTAGGTTATAAGCGTTTTGGTACTATTGATCATATCATAAATGTCCACTGTGTGTGTGTGTGTGTGTGTGTGTGTGTGTGTGTGTGTGTGTGTGTGTGTGTGTGTGTGTGTGTGTGTGTGTGTGTGTGTGTGTGTGTGTGTGTGTGTGCAGGGAAGAGTAACCCGTACTGTGAGGTGACGATGGGCTCTCAGTGTCATGTCACGAAGACACTGCAGGACACTCTGAACCCTAAATGGAACTCAAACTGCCAGTTCTTCATCAAAGACCTGGAGCAGGATGTGCTGTGTGTCACTGTGTTTGAGAGGGATCAGTTCTCCCCGGACGGTCAGTTTACTTATTTTTAGACTTTCTTACATACTGTATGTATGCTCACACATACATATACATACATAGCTTTTTGGGATCAGTAAGATTTTTAATGTTTTTAAAAATGTCTCATCTGTTCATTAAGGCTGCATTTATTTGATAAAAATAATTAAAATAATGGTTTTCTGTATTAATATATTTTAAAATATCATTTATTTCTGTGGTGGCCAAGATGAATTTTCATCAGCCACATGATCTTTCTGAAATCATTTTAATATGATGATTTATTATCAATGTCAAAAACAGTTCTGCTTCTAATAATTTTTTTCGAAACTGTGATGTTTTTTGGGATTCTTTGATGAATAAGTTAAAAAGAACAGCATTTTCTTTTCTAACAATATAAGTCTTTAGTATGTTTTTTTAAATCAATTTAACACGTTTAACAATTTAAAACCTTGCTGAATAAAACTATTAATTTCTTTCAAAAAAGAAACTTTTAACAGTGGAGTATATTGTTACAAAAGATAAAAAATAAAATAAAATAAAATATTGCATTTTTTTTTTAATTGACTCTCAAACACTAGAGTTCTCAATTTTTTTCTGTTCTATCCATTTTCTTTTTATTTATTATAAAAAATTACCCTTTAACACTAGCGTTCTCTGTTCTTTCTCTATTCTTTCAACTTGTTTTCTTTTTATTCATTAAAAAAAGGAAAATTTACCCTCTAACACTAGTGTTTTCTTTTTTTTACTTGTCTTTTTTTATGTATTATCTCAGCACTTACATATTATTGCTCTTTTATAATGTAAAATGTTTATAATGTAAATGCATCACAGGAATAAATAATATTTGAAAGTATATTCAAATAGAAAACTGTTATTTAAAATTGGAATAATACTTCACAGTTATACTGTTTTTTTCTGTATAATATATTTAGATAATATAATATCTATTATATATTATATAAATTTAAATAATGGCTGCTGAAAATTTAGCTTTGCCATTACAGGAATAAATTACAATTTAAAACTGATTCATTGTAAAAAAAAAAAAAAAAAAAAAAAAAAAAAAAAGAATATTGCCGTTTATACTGTATTTTTGATCAAATAAATGCAGCCTTGATGAGCATAAGAGACTTCTTTCAAGAACATTTAAAAAAACTCCAAACTATTGGAAGCTAGTTTATAATCATAACCACATAAAGTTTATCTTCCTGCCTCTTCTTGTCTTTGTAGATTTCTTGGGCAGGACAGAGATTCGGCTGGCCGACATCAAGAAGGACCAGGGCTCCAAGGGGCCCATCACCAAGCGTCTGCTTTTACACGAAGTCCCTACGGGAGAGATTGTGGTGCGACTGGACCTTCAGCTCTTTGACGAACCCTGACCCACGTTGTTCGACCCGAGACCTTTTGACCCCCCAAACACCATATCCGCTACTCCTCCGTGGTGAAAGCCTACCAGCCTAATGTGACAGTCCCACTCCACCCAGCATCATCAATCCCAGAGTGTGAATGTGTGTATTTGCACAAGCGTTTGTGAGTCTGCAAAATGCTGTAACAGTCTTAATCAGTGATCCCAATCTGACTTTTAATGTCCTCGATACCTTTTCAAGACAAGTCATATGTGCGAGTGAAAATGAAGGATGTACTGTAGATGGGAAACTTTACGTTTTTCTAACGATGTGAAGGATGTCTCAGGATGCTGTAAGTCTTAAAGAATCAAACGTAGGCCTGCAGTACTTGTATTAAACACTCTAATGACCCGGGAACAGTAGTGCCATTTCAAACATTTCACAGAATCATTCTAGAATGATGACACGTTTCAAATAATGTGCCATTCCAGTAAAATCCGTCATTATGGGTGAATCTTATGATGCATAATTTCTAAAAATAGATTTAATTCTGCGAAGAAAATGCTGATATATTATTTAAATTCCGTATTTATACCTCATGGTAATGGTATGCAGGTTTACATCTAAAAAAATCGTTGTAATTTAAAAAAAAAAAAAAAGTGTGACCTGGACATGTTTTTGTGAGATTCACCCTTATAGTCTTACTGGCTGTTCAACATTTGGTTCCATAATTTCAGTCATTAACACTAAAAACTAAAACCAGGATTTGCTGGCAAACCTCTCTAGTGTCAACCGACTCATTTATTTGTTTTCTGTTTTTACTGAAAGATATTTGGTGACTGTTTAACTACTGAATGTAGTCGAGATGTTGTTGTTTTTGTGTGGGTCCATTAAACGTGAGCATGTTCAGGGAAATTTTCAGCAAGTTTTGAAAAGATACGGCCACAAATGCTCCACGGAAAGACTATAAACGGAATTTATTGTTTGTTTTTCAGCATCTTTTTTTATGTCGCTTTTATTTATTTTTATCTTGTTGAGAATGGGACACATCTCAGAGGCCAACTGAAATATTGTAGCAGCTTTTCAAGGGTGATCAGAAGCATTTTGCAGTAAAAAACAGAATAAATTAATTAAATAACTAATTTAAAAAGCGTCCCTAAAAGTTCTTAGTTTTACTCTGGTACATCACAAAGTAAACTATTTAATATATAGTACTATATTTAAGTTTGATACTGCATTACTAATGAGTTCACAATTTGTTTTTGATTTAAGTATGTTGGTTTTTTCATGCGTGTACTGTTGTTAGGCATTAGTGATCTACACTGTAGTCATATTTATAAAAAGAGATGTTTTTATTTGCTTTTCTGTTGTTTATTTGCTGAAAAATAGTAAGATGTTTATAGTGTTAACGGTTTGGCAAGTTGCAGCATGTAGAAATGATGAATCTGTGAGCAACAGGGATCAATCTTCACCCAATTCTGCTGCAAATGTCTTTGGTTCTTCAGATACGTCATAGAAAGATCCTGCTGTTTTTCCACGGATGATGACGTATGTTAAGTCTTATTGATTTCCCCTCAGTTGTCACACTACTGAGCCTGAGAAAGGTGTTGTTTCCTTTTGGACTGTAGCCGGGGATCAGTTTTGTTTGTTCAAATTTGTGTGTTTTCCTGTCTAGATGCAATACACGCATTAATATTCCACTGCTGTGCTAGTGAGATGCCAGAGTGATCAAGGAAAACAGCTATTGTGGGGCCAGCAAGTTATTCCACTTGGTTTTTCTACGTGTGTGTGTATGTGTGTACATATGAGAAAGAGTGATTCTTAGTGCTTTGGATGCTTTCTGCTGGGTCACTTTCCCCAAACCTCATCTCAAAAGAATATTTCAGACAATGCAAGGGGGTCATAATCACACATCTTTTCTTTATCCGCTCCTTTTTCCCTTCTTCTCTATATTTCCTTCCCTCAGCTCTTACGCACACTGTACATTTCAAACCAGAACATTTGCCCTCACCTTCATTATTTTTTAATGAGCAAAGCCCCATTGATTGAACAGTAATATATGTGTCTATGTTTAAAACTTTGAATGGAGTATAATATATTACAAATTGAGAAGTACATATGTTGATGACAGCGTATTGTTATCAATGTAGAAGCAGTGTGTTGTCTTAATGTTGCAAATAAAACTCAATTGGACCAAGATAAACGCATAAGTGTTTCCTCATTTTATTATACTCAAAACGACTTTGTGTAGTAAAAGGAATGTCACGGTTTTCATGTCAACACCCATTTATTAAATTATTTTACCTTTTTCTACATTTGATTTTACATTGTGAGAAGACAAACGACGTACTACAAACATCATGCACAGTTGCGTTTCTCTGAAGGAGGCGTGTCAGCAGTATTACGCAACGTCTTTAAGCCTTACGGAACATTTTTGGAACATTTGTGAATTTTCTTGGCTTTGTTGTACAATTTTAACATTTATAGAGGCGTTAAATGAAAGCCTTTGAATCTCTAACGACTTTTGAACGGTATGTCCTGGTTTGCGATGGACAAGTGAACAAGCGGTGTCTTTGAAAAACACACGGTCGACGAGAGCTACACTGAGGGTAAAAATACTCTAGATTACCACAAGGCCATATATATATGTTGTCACGAATATTGTGTACGAATGTTGCATCTCGTTGTTGGTGAGAGTAAACCCGAGTATTTTGTTCTGCACGTTCACTGTCCTCTTGAAGTAACTGTATGTTTACTCTTTCCACCATAAGCCATAAGATTTCTTTGGGATGTTCCCGATAATGTCCTTCCAGAGAATACGACGATTGAGGGTTTTAAAGGTACATGTTTACGACTGTCACTCAAGTTGAAAGCTAATTCAATTTAAAAAAAGACACTGCAGGTGAATAGGGTAAAAAAAAAAAATAGTTACCGCCTTACTTACCCAGTTAATTGATTACATTTTTTGTATTACAAGTTTTCTAAAATGTTAGGTTAAAATATACAAATGAGCCATATTAGAGCCAAATGTTTTTACAGAGGGGATTTGGGGTATCTCATTTTGTCACTCCATAATTCAGAACTTAGAACACACATAAAACTATGTATTTTTTACCATTTTGGGGGAAATAAAATGTATACAACTAAGCAAAATCCCTCTGTAAAAACCTTCTGAATATAGACAGGAATAAAGATGTTTGGTGTGTACAAGTGCTATTTAAGTGGAGATTTATGGCTCAGTGTAGGAGAAAAAACTCATTTTGAGAAAACTGCCTTTAAAAATATATATTGTAATTGAAATCTCTTGACACAAAAAGATAAAGTGCTATAAAAGAAACACAACAGTGTCTTTTGGGTGTTTTCTGAAAAAAAGAAAAAAAAAACACTTTATGAAACACCAAAAGGCCCAAAATCTCAAACTTGATAGGTGTTTTTGCCTGCAGTGTCTCCCCTTAAAGGGATAGTTCACCCAAAAATGAAAATTCTGTCATTAATTACTCACCCTTCGTTCATCTTCAGAACAGGAATTAAGATATTTTGATGAAATCTGAGAGCTTTTTGACCCTCCATAGACAGCAAGGGTCCTACCACATTCAAGGCCCTGAAAGGTACAAAGAACATTGTCAAAATAGTCAATGTGTCATCAGTGGTTCAACCGTAATTATATGAAGCTACGAGAAAAATTTTGTTGCACAAAAAAAAAAAATCTAAAATAGCAACTTTATTCAACAATTCTTCTCTTCCACATCACCCTAGCACCATTTTGAAAAACTTGAGGGTAATTAAGGACAGACTTTTCATTTTTCGGTTAAGTGACCCTTTAAAATCAGTAAAGGCAAGAAAGTATTAAATGGTTTTCATAAAAAATATAAAATTACTTTAGCATGGAAAATTACAGCACTTTATCCTCACTGGAATGTATGTATATTTTATTTATTTGTGACCCTGGACCACAAAACCAGTCTTACGTAGCATGGGTATATTTGTAGCAATAGCCAAAAATAAATAGTATGGGTCAAAATTATAGTTTTTTTTTTTTTTTATGTGATATGTTTGTGAATTTCCTACCATAAATATATCAAAACTTAATTTTTGATTAGTAATATGCATTGCTAAGAACTTTGTTTGGACAACTTTAAACGCAATTTTCTCTTTAATTTCTTGCACCCATTCCAGATTTTCAAATAGTTGTATCTCATTTTATCCTAACAAACCCATACATCAATGGAAAGCTTATTTATTACGCTTTCAGGTGATTTAAAAAAATTGACCCTTATGACTATTTTTTTGGTCCGGGGTCACATTTATGAATGAATATGTATAAGTTTAACCAAACGTCTCAAATTCATTGAGAGTGCCCTCATATGAAGCTCACCCACTTATTACAAAATATATACAGTTTAGTCCAACTCTTTGTCCAGATATCTTGTTCAGATGTCAGCTAATGTAAAACTGGCAGGGTAGTATTGCAGAAATCTGTGATTCAAATTACATTGCCTTGCAAAAGTATTCATACCCCTTTATTCTTTTCATGTTTTATGTTACTTCCTTATGTTAAACTGCTTTAAATTAAATTACCCACATCATTCTACACTTCATGCACCATAATGACAAAGCAAAAACAGAATTGCCACAACTGTCAAAAATGTATTTAAAATAAAAAAAGTACTTTGGCATAAGTATCAGTACTTAGCTGAAGCACCTTTACAGCCTTAAGTCTTATGTATGGTGTGGCAAGCTTTCTTGTCAGCACATCTGCATTTGGCAATTATCTGCCATTCTTCTTCTCGCCTCTTCATCTTTATCACCTCTATGACTTTGTGTATTTCCTTTCCTGTGTAGTTCCTTTGGTTGGATAGTTGGATTCACAGGAACGTCCCTCCATTGACACCGCTCTGCACCAAAGCAAATAATGTCAAGAAACCTGTCAGATATACAAGTATAAGTAAGTTATCATGACTTTTCTTGCACTTATTTGACTTTTTGTTGTGTGGTGTCTTACTTTAGAAATATTGAGGCACTTCTTTGAAGTAAAGGTTCTTTATTGGCATCAATAGAAGGTTTGCACCTACGTCACGATTTGGTCACTTACCCGGATACATGGCCACACTGGTGATACACGGATGTAAATAACAGCATGGATTGCACGGTTAATATACTACTGAATACGTTGTTCTGCTAATTCATGGTGTCTAAACCAGAGAAAAAAGCTGCTAAATCATATAGAGAAGGACTTAGCAAGAAGGAAAGGCCACAATATTGGGTGGTAAAAATACATACAGGCAGAATTAATTAGCCTAATATTTCACCTACCTGACTGGAAATTATAAGAACAAACACAAATGTCAAGATTCTGGAAGTCCTGGTTCAGTTTGGTCAACCACAAACGCCTTTTGTTCCTCAGACAGTTTTTTGCGCTCTTCTTCTTGATTTGTAACTTTTGGCAGTCTGTAGGTCTCCAAATGTTTTCCCGGTCCAACCTATTAGTACAGGCCAAAACATGACAATAATTGACCATTTTCAGCAGCAATAATGAGCAAAAGATGCAAGTTTTGTTTGGTTCAGTGCTTTACATTCAGTGCCACCAATATGGCCGATTGATGGCATGTCTTGAAAACACAAGATTCCAAAAAGAACCTTTAACATCCATGGAACCTTTCTATTCCTCTGAAGGTGCTCTATAAAAGGTTCTTCAGAATATTCAAATGTCCTTCATAGAATTTTGAGTAATTTGACCAAGTTATTTGAGTCATTTGTTTTTTGCTTCTGTCATATGCATTAATACAATGTTGTCTTTACCCTAGAAAAAGCTAAACCAAAAACTATAAACGATATTGCCAAATTACTGCAGCAAAAGGCCAAGGAGACCAAAGAGAAGAAACAATCAGTGATCACTACTTCTGCATTGAAAGCTGCTACTAGTTCAACCAAACCAACTACACCAAATACACTGAATGACCAGAGTGATGCCAAAGAAACTATTTTCAGTGCAAAAGTTCAAACCTCTACCACCACCCTTCCAACAAAAGACGCTGAGGATACTTATTCAGCACCTGACACTGCCGTAGTTGATACTTCTGTGGATTTTGCGTTTTCAAAAGATGTTCACCAAATAGCCACAGAAGGTCTGCATAATAAAACAAACACTGAATTTATGAATGCAAAAGATGCAGTACCTCAAGCTGTCAAGTCAGCTGTAGAATTGGCCGTTAATGCTCCACAAGAGACTACAAAAATCAATCAAGTTTCTGATTTGTCTTCAACAAACACCTCAGAAGTCATTCCATCTTCTGAGGATGTGGCTTCTGCTTCTGAAAAACATACAGCAGAAACTGATGAAACAATTTACATGCCTGATGTTATAGTGACTTCCAAAGATCATCTACAGAAGTCTTTTGCTATTTCAGAAGTGGCTGCCGTGGCCAAAGCATCACAGGACTTCTCACAGCCTCAATTCACTCAATCTCAAGACTTTCTAGCTCCCACTTGGTCTTCAGATGTCAAAGCAGACAAACCATCTTCTGGCCAGAAGATCATCAATCAGGCAATTGGGTCTTTTTCAGATGGCACAGCCGACTCCATACTAGATATTTCCAGTGCTAAAGCTGTGGCTGTTGCCTCTGGTGAAGTTCCAATCCTTCGAGAAGTTTCTCATGAAGAAACCATTCAAGTCTTTGACCCCATGCCTGACATCTCTTCACCTAAATCAACTGAGTCTCTTCCTGTTGTTAAGATCACATCTGTGTCTCTAAGTAAAGCTGTAGATGCTCCGTCTGAAATGTCTGGTGATGCTCAAACATCCGTCAGTCTGAAGGACCCAATTCTTGGACAAACTGACATTTTAGAGGAAGAGGATCAGACAGTGGCAGCTGAAGAGGGTATGTGTCACCCTTCCTGCATTCAATATATAAATTCATATTTTTCAAAATAATTTTTTGTGGATAGTTATTTGAGGCAAAGTAGGGAAAGAGAAGAATAACAACGTGCAGTAAACAGTAAAACTGTGCACTACAAACCAGTGTGTTCATAATTAAGATAATACATTAAAATAATATAGTAAGACACCAATTTGCAATATCATGCAGCAAAATGAGCTGTTTTCTACAGCTAAAAATAGCTGAATGCGGATGAGATTGCAAGCCAGACCCATAAAGTTTACAAATGACTGCGCACACTCTTACAGAAAGAAAAAGGTGGATAGCTTAGATGCAGTTTTCTTAAATGTATTACTTGCATCATTACTTTTCTTCTAAGTTTTTATAGTACAACACAGACTTGTTTGCCTTAAAATCTGTCATTTTTGTTTGTTACTTGTCGTGATTGCTTCATAGCATGCATTTATTATAATTTTAATGTGAAAAAATCACAGAAAATACTAAAGTTCATTACAAAGTTTAGAACTAGAATTATTTTGCATTCTGCTTTTAATCATTTGTCTAGTTCTAACATCTGATGTTAGCTTTAGCAGTATTTAAAGATTTGTTTACCTGAAATAAACAAGAAGACATGCCATGCCACACAAACATAAGCAGGGGATTTCAGTTTCTAACCTGACAGATGTCTGAATTTAAGAACCGACCTGCTTGAACAATGAAGTGACAGTTTATATGTGTACATTTTCCCATAACACAAATATTTGCTCACGCTGATGTCTGTATTGAATCTTGCTCTGGGGTTTCTTTTGAGCTATTCTAATATTTACCACAAGAGGGTGGACTGATGCCTGTCTTTTGAAATAATTTATTGCAGATTTTTTCTTTTTTTCGTTTTGGCTTGTTTCTTTTTCATAATGCAAATAATTTCATTGTGATAAATTATAATTAATTTGTATAAATATTTTCCATTTAAATATGCAGCACCAGAATTTTATTTTCAAAGCACATACACTGCTGTTCAAAAGTTTGGGAATAGAAGGATTTTTAATGTTTTTTAAAGAAATCTCTTCTGCTCATCAAGGCTGCATTTATTTGATCAAAAATACAGAAAGAAAAGTAATATTTTGAAATAGTATTGAAATTTAAAATAGTGATTTTCTATTTTTATTATACTTTAAAATTTAATTTATTCCTGTGACGCAAAGCTGAATTTTCAGCATCATTACTCCAGCCTTCAGTGTCACATGATCCTTCAGAAATCATTCTAATATGCTGATTTATTATCAATGTTGGAAACAGTTGTGCTGCTTAATATTTTATTGGAAGTTTAAAAGAACAGCATTTATTCAAAATAGAAATCTTTTCTAACAATAAGTCTTTACTAACACTTTGTATCAATTTAAAATATCCTTGCTAAGTAAAAAAATCTTTAAAAAGAGAAAGAAAAAAATCCTGACCCCAAACTTTTAAACAGTAGTGTATAATTTAAATAAATGCTGTTCTTTTTAACCTTTTATTTATCAAAGAATCCTAAAAAAAAGTATCACAGGTTCCAAAAAATACAAAGCATCAAAACTGTTTCCAACACTGATAATAAATTAGAATTATTTCTGAAGAATCATGTGACACTAATAATGTTGAAAATGCAGCTTTGCATCACAGGAATAAATTCTGTTTTAAAGTATATTAAAACACTATTTTAATTAACAAAAAGAATTAACATTATTATGCTTTTTTCATGTATTTTTAATCAAATAAACACAGCCTTGATGAGCAGAAAAGTCTTCTTTAAAAAAAAAAACATACAGCAGTGTATAAAGAAAGCATTTAGGCTAATATTGATATTCAAGAATTATTGCATATTTATATTTAACAACTAACAGGAATGTCTCTCTTATCTGCAGCACAACTGGATCCAATACAGAGACTCTTTCTCGACAAGATAAGGGAATACGCCACAAAGAGCCAGTATATACTACATAAATCAAATAACATTAAAACATTCCAAGCATTCCAATAAATATCAAACATCTCACATATTTTTGAATAACACATTATCCATCCTATTTGTGTTGTCCATAGGGCCTCTGGTGGCCTTGTAGATGCCGGACCAGAATATGAGAAAGCTTTTAGTGAAGAACTAACCAAACTCCAGAGACTCTACGGGGGTGGAGACTTAACCGAGTTCCCAGAATTTAAGTTCTCTGGTGGGTACTTTTTTGCCTTTATTTGAGTTACCCCATATTTGTTTTGATTATTAAAGTTCAGATGAACTCAGAAACTCTTTTTCCATTCTTTTTTTCAGAGCCAGTACTGGATGAAAGCAGCTCAAAATGAAAAGCACACCATGACTTTGTCATAGAAGTATCTACAGTTGAAGTCAAAAGTTTACACACCTTGCAGAATCTGCGAGTGTTAATTATTTGAAAAAAATAAGAGGGATCATAAAAAATGCATGTTGTTTTTTATTTAGTACTGACGTTTCACATAAAGACGTGTACATAAAGTCCACAAGAGAAAAGAATTTATAAAAATGACCCTGTTCAAAAGTTTACATACACTTGATTCTTAATACTGTTGTTACCTGAATGATCCACAGCTGTGTTTTTTTGTTTAGTGATAGTTGTTCATGAGTCACTTTTTTGTCCTGAACAGTTAAACTGCCTGCTGTTCTTCAGAAAAATCCTATATGTCCCACAAATTCTGTGGTTTTTCAGCATTTTTGTATTTGAAGCCTTTCCAACAGTTACTGTATGATTATGAGATCCATCTTTTCACACTGAGGACAACTGAGGGACTCATATCTAACTATTAAAGAAAGTTTAAATGCTCACTGATGCTTCAGAAGGAAACACAATGCATTAAGAGGCAGGGGTGTAAACTTTTGAACAGAATTAAGATGTGTACATTTTTCTTATTTTGCCTAAATATTGTAATTTTTTTCCATTCAGTACTGCCTTTCAGACACTACAGAATATACTTACACGTTTCCCAGAAGACAAAATGTTACATTTACCAGCTCTTAATGTATTGTGTGTCGTTTTAAAGCATCAGTGAGCATTTGAACCTTTTGTAATAGTTACATATGAGTCCCTCAGTTGTCGTCAGTGTGAAAAGATGGATCTCAAAAACATACAGTAATTGTTGGAAAGGGTTCAAAAACACAAAAATGCTGAAAAACAAGAATGCGTGGGACCTAAAGGACTTTCCTGAAGAACAGAAGGCAGTTTAACTGTCCAGGACAAACAAAGGACTCATGAACAACTCAAAAACAGCTGTGGATCATTCAGGTAACGACGCAGTATTAAGAATCAAGCATATATAAACTTTTGAACTATTATTTTCTTATATGTAAACATCTTTTATGTGAAATATCTTACTTAGGTCAGTACTAAATAAAAAATAACATGCATTTTCTATGATCCCTGTTATTTTGCTACAGTAATTAACACTTTGCAGATTCTTCAAGGTGTAAGTACATTTATAACTCCAACAGTTTATAAATAGCAAAATTATTTGCAGGTACAAACCAGCGGTCGATATAAAAAATAAAGTTTTTGAACTTTAACATTTTTACACAGTTTTATTTTATTTTTTAACGCTCTAAATGAACATTTAAAACTACCGAGCACTGTACAAACTCTCTTTCCTAATATACATGTTACATTGCACCCACAGAAGTCTCAGGGGGCGAGCACTTTTCCCTATACCGTAATGTCTCCTCCCACCTCATAAATATTCATGAGCAAAGTTGCCTGCGTGCCGTTACGCTGTGACGACATGGAAGAATTGCGGGTCCCGATTGCTGCAGCCGCTTGTCATTGTGACGAAGATTGGCACTAAGGTAAGCTGTCACTCAAAATCTTCTTTTCCGACTCCCTATCAATCAAGCGATCTGGGCCGCACACTAAAATGCACTCGGCGCGTAAGATCGAGCTTCCGTGGGAGGCGCGCGGTCTGGATGGTTTTAGGCTGAAATCAGATGTTTGGACGGCGGTTTCGGGGGAGATTTTCTGGCTCGACACACAGTCAAGGCCCAGCAGCTTTTTTTTATGATCTTTTGTAGAAGTGCGAATGGCGGCGGCACTGGTGGGGAGGGATAGCCCGATGTCCCTTAGATTGATTGATAGGCGATTATGGGCAGGCTTTTTATTATATTTAAAGAGACAGAGACGATGTTTTTAATAATTATGCGAAAAGTCACGGCGGCTTGTGTTTGTACATTATGACGTAGGATATGTAGTATAATCGTATATAAATTGCGCCAGCGGTTCTCATAGGTGTCTACCGCTTCGAATAAAACAGCTATATAGAAACGAATATATTAGCAATGGGTTTGAACAGAGACTCAGTACAAACATGGCGCCTACAGTAATAGAGTGGATGAGATACAGTCATCTGTGACCATGACGAAGATATAAAACCACATTACGAGAAATTAATGATTCTGGGAGCGTTAATAAGCAATTTTTTGCGTTTATGAATATGGATATTTGCAGTTTTCCTAAGTCCATTCAAAGCCAATCATTCAGTGAAGTCGTGTTGCAGTGCAGATACATCACGGCGATATTTAGCGATGTTACTATTTATATCGTGAATTTGTACCACTGCAGATGTTCGTCCAATGGTCCAATCTAGCATATAAGTTCATTTTGAGGCAAATGAATGTGATACATCAAATCAAACAAGGCTTTATACATCGTTTTCTCACTTATACAAAACGTATATAAAAAGCATGAAGTTTTGATTCACAGCGCCTGCAGAAAATATTATAAAACAGTTATTTATAGAGCAAGATGATTCATTCACCTTGATAATGCTGACTTTTTTATGTGTGTGTGTGTGTGTATATATATATATATATATATATATATATATATATATATATATATATATATATATATATATATGAAATGAAATGGGGGATTTAATTAGTTATTTTAGATGCTATTTGTGACCCTGGACCACAAAACCAGTCATAAGGGTAATTTTTTTAAATTGAGATTTATACATCATCTGAAAGTTGAATAAATAAGCTTTCCATTGCTAGAATAGAACAATATTTGGCCAATATACAACTATTTGAAAATCTGGAATCTGAGGGTGCAAAAAATCTAAATATTGAAGTTCTCTCACAAATTAAGTTTTGATATATTTACGGTAGGAACTTTACATGATATATTAATGGAACATGATCTTTACTTAAAACCCTAACGATTTTTTGGCATAAAAAAAGTAGATAATATTGACCCATACAATGTATTGTTGCCATTTGCTATAAATATAGCTGCGCTACTTGTGACTGTTTTTTTGGTTCAGGATCACATTTAGTATTTAAAATGTAATTAAAACTGAAAAAAAAAATGTTAGTTATTCAGTTAGGTAAGACTGATAGTATTATTTGCATAAGTGTGCATGGTATTATCCTGCTTGTAATGTCCAAACACATTAATATTGACAAGAAGCTTTAAATATTAATTGACCTATATTTGCATGTCAATAAAGCACTATATACAATTAATGTAAAGAATCAGAATCAACTTTATTGCCGAGTACTGTTGTTGTACATGTACAAGGAATTTGTTTTGGTGTACTGTAAAAATACAATAAATAAATAAGAATCATAAGATAAACATTTTAAGGTAAGAGTAAAAAAAAAGTAAACATCTGTTACTGTTTGGGATCAGTAAGATTTTTTATGTTTTTAAAGAAGTTTCTTATGCTCATCGAGGCTGTTTATTTGATCAAAAATACAGAAAAAAATTATATTGTGAAATAATATTACAATGTAAAACAATATCTAATTTATTTCTGTGATCAAAGCTGAATTTTCAGCATCATTATTCCAGTTTTCAGTGTCACATGATCCTTAAAAGAATCTAATATGCTGATTTGATGAATAAAAAGTAAAAAAATAGAATTCTTTTTTAACAATATAACAATACCATTAGGGCTGCACGATTTGGAGAAAAAATCTAATTGCGATTTTTCTGATCAAAATTGCGATTTGCGATTTAAAATGCGATTTACT